>NC_086327.1:137043116-137163116 GCF_036172605.1 Pelobates fuscus
CTATGTGAGTATTTGCCTGTGTGCAGAGCAATGTGCTGTGTGAGTCTTTGCCTGTGTGCAGAGCACTGTGCTGTGTGAGTCTTTGCCTGTGTGCAGAGCACTGTGCGATTCTTTGCTTGTGTGCAGAGCACTGTGCTGTGTGAGTCTTTGCCTGTGTGCAGAGCACTGTGCTATGTGAGTCTTTGCCTGTGTGCAGAGCACTGTGCTATGTGAGTCTTTGCCTGTGTGCAGAGCACTGTGCTGTGTGAGTCTTGCCTGTGTGCAGAGCACTGTGCTGTGTGAGTCTTTGCTTGTGTGCAGAGCACTGTGCTATGTGAGTATTTACCTGTGTGCAGAGCACTGTGCTGTGTGAGTCTTTGCCTGTGTGCAGAGCACTGTGCGAGTCTTTGCTTGTGTGCAGAGCACTGTGCTGTATTTGCCTGTGTGCAGAGCACTGTGCTATGTGAGTCTTTGCCTGTGTGCAGAGCACTGTGCTATGTGAGTCTTTGCCTGTGTGCAGAGCACTGTGCTGTGTGAGTCTTTGCCTGTGTGCAGAGCACTGTGCTGTGTGAGTCTTTGCCTGTGTGCAGAGCACTGTGCTGTGTGAGTCTTTGCCTGTGTGCAGAGCACTGTGCTGTGTGAGTCTTTGCCTGTGTGCAGAGCACTGTGCTGTGTGAGTCTTTGCTTGTGTGCAGAGCACTGTGCTATGTGAGTATTTGCCTGTGTGCAGAGCAATGTGCTGTGTGAGTCTTTGCCTGTGTGCAGAGCACTGTGCTGTGTGAGTCTTTGCCTGTGTGCAGAGCACTGTGCGATTCTTTGCTTGTGTGCAGAGCACTGTGCTGTGCGAGTCTTTGCCTGTGTGCAGAGCACTGTGCTATGTGAGTCTTTGCCTGTGTGCAGAGCACTGTGCTATGTGAGTCTTTGCCTGTGTGCAGAGCACTGTGCTGTGTGAGTCTTGCCTGTGTGCAGAGCACTGTGCTGTGTGAGTCTTTGCTTGTGTGCAGAGCACTGTGCTATGTGAGTATTTACCTGTGTGCAGAGCACTGTGCTGTGTGAGTCTTTGCCTGTGTGCAGAGCACTGTGCGAGTCTTTGCTTGTGTGCAGAGCACTGTGCTGTATTTGCCTGTGTGCAGAGCACTGTGCTATGTGAGTCTTTGCCTGTGTGCAGAGCACTGTGCTATGTGAGTCTTTGCCTGTGTGCAGAGCACTGTGCTGTGTGAGTCTTTGCCTGTGTGCAGAGCACTGTGCTGTGTGAGTCTTTGCCTGTGTGCAGAGCACTGTGCGAGTCTTTGCTTGTGTGCAGAGCACTGTGCTATGTGAGTCTTTGCCTGTGTTCAGAGCACTGTGCTATGTGAGTCTTTGCCTGTGTGCAGAGCACTGTGCTGTGTGAGTCTTTGCCTGTGTGCAGAGCACTGTGCTGTGTGAGTCTTTGCCTGTGTGCAGAGCACTGTGCTGTGTGAGTCTTTGCTTGTGTGCAGAGCACTGTGCTATGTGAGTATTTACCTGTGTGCAGAGCACTGTGCTATGTGAGTCTTTGCCTGTGTGCAGAGCACTGTGCTATGTGAGTCTTTGCCTGTGTGCAGAGCACTGTGCTGTGTGAGTCTTTGCCTGTGTGCAGAGCACTGTGCGAGTCTTTGCTTGTGTGCAGAGCACTGTGCTATGTGAGTCTTTGCCTGTGTTCAGAGCACTGTGCTATGTGAGTCTTTGCCTGTGTGCAGAGCACTGTGCTGTGTGAGTCTTTGCCTGTGTGCAGAGCACTGTGCTGTGTGAGTCTTTGCCTGTGTGCAGAGCACTGTGCTGTGTGAGTCTTTGCTTGTGTGCAGAGCACTGTGCTATGTGAGTATTTACCTGTGTGCAGAGCACTGTGCTGTGTGAGTCTTTGCCTGTGTGCAGAGCACTGTGCGAGTCTTTGCTTGTGTGCAGAGCACTGTGCTGTGAGTATTTGCCTGTGTGCAGAGCACTGTGCTATGTGAGCATTTGCCTGTGTGCAGAGCACTGTGCTGTGTGAGTCTTTGCCTGTGTGCAGAGCACTGTGCTGTGTGAGTCTTTGCCTGTGTGCAGAGCACTGTGCTATGTGAGTATTTGCCTGTGTGCAGAGCACTGTGCTGTGAGTATTTGCCTGTGTGCAGAGCACTGTGCTATGTGAGTCTTTGCCTGTGTGCAGAGCACTGTGCTATGTGAGTCGTTGCCTGTGTGCAGAGCACTGTGCTATGTGAGTCTTTGCCTGTGTTCAGAGCACTGTGCTATGTGAGTCTTTGCCTGTGTGCAGAGCACTGTGCTATGTGAGTATTTGCCTGTGTGCAGAGTACTGTGCTGTGTGAGTCTTTGCTTGTGTGCAGAGCACTGTGCTGTGTGAGTATTTGCCTGTGTGCAGAGCTCAGTGCTTTGTGAGTCTTTGCCTGTGTGCAGAGCACTGTGCTGTGTGAGTCTTTGCCTGTGTGCAGAGCACTGTGCTGTGTGAGTCCTTGCCTGTGTGCAGAGCACTGTGCTATGTAAGTCTTTGCCTGTGTGCAGAGCACTGTGCTATGTAAGTCTTTACCTGTGTGCAGAGCTCAGTGCGTTGTGAGTCTTTACCTGTGTGCAGAGCATTATATGTGGTGAATCTTTGCTTGTGTTCAGAGCACTATTTATATGTATATGAAATAAATGTGATAAATAACATAGCGTGATGTCACGGGACACTCAGTTGTCTCCTTTCATTCAGCAAAGAGACAGATTTATTTTTAAATAACACCTTTAACAAGTCAATGCTACAAGTGCTGGTTATCTATACAGAGCAGTTTGTCAGACAATTGCCAGCACTGCCATAAAGCAAGGCTGAATACACACCTTAAACTGCGGTACACTACAAAGCACGTCGTTCAATATTCTAATTTATACCGAAATAATGATCAGTGTAAAAAAAAAAAGCAAAACAAAAATAAACATATAGGTAGCTTTCATGGTAAATAAATCTATTTTAAAGAGGTTACTTTTTACCTAAATATATTATCTCCTTATACGAACTGGTCTATATCAGTGATGGCCTCCATTTTTTCCTGCGGCTTCTGCAGACTACAATTCCCAAAACTCTAAACCAGTTGTACGGCCATCCCTGAACTAGAAATGCATGTTCTCATACCGGAATGAAAGGCACTGGATGAGAATTGCTTGACAAAACAAAACGGTCTTGTTCTCCCTTCGTCCTTCACCGAACTGAATATGGCAGCTTTTGGTTTTATATATTTAAATCCCCATAAATTTTTGAGCAAGAATTAAATTGCCATGGGATATTTGCTGTGCTGTGGCCATGCAGCTGAGCCTCACAAAATCTTTCCTGAGAGGATTAAAAACTTTCATTATCTTTCTGCAGACCTGACCTGACCTCGGCTCGCAAATTACCACAACCTGGGCAGTGTAAAACAAAAGGAGGATCTCAGATAGATTGGATTAAAAACCGGTAAAACATATAGTCGTTGGGTTTTTGATTAACAATTTATTGACGAGGCCTGAAGTAAAAGGAATTCATTTTTGTTCTAGACTTGAACAGGATCAGAGTGGTTACCATTCCATAAAAGAGTTGTCCTGACCATTCTGATCCCATTTATAGAACACACAAGAGTAATTCATAACTGGAGAGAAATCTGGGACGTATTTACTAAGCCACCAACTGGGGAGAACAGATGGTAAATATGGGAGGAGGAATCTTAAAATTGGTTATTTTTAATATTTAACATTTTCAATTTAATTGTGAATTCTGAACAATTTCTAGGGAATAAACCCAGGTTTTTATACTTTCAGGAGACACTGGATATGACTGGTTACGGGAGCTCTAGGGATATAAAAGTAAACACACTAGTTGTATTGTGCCCATGTTTCACTAAGTCACCCACATCAACACATTGCAGATCTTCACTTCAAGAAACGTTGCTTGTTTTTCTTCCTTCACAACTATATGTCTATTTAAACTGCCAACAGGTATCTTGAAGGACGAAACTGAGGACGTTATCCTAGGTATGGTCAATATGGTATAAATGAAGGTTTGACAATCTGCCAGTTAGCTGACAAGTAGAAATCTAAGAATATTGAAGTGACCCAACCACACCGGTTTATCATGGTTTACATTAAAGACACATTCTACCTCAAGTAATGACTTACCTAACACAATAAGATGTACGCGGGATGTCTTAGCTTGATTGTCCGTCTGCACAGAGCAGGTATAAGATCCATCATCATAAATGTTGACATTCTGGATTTCAATGCTGTATTGAGATTTTGTGTTGGCCACAAGAACCACACGGGGGTCTATCGACCATTTATCGTTGCCAGTGTATAATATGGTGCTACGATTGAGCCAAGCCACCCGTGTCACTCTGCTGTCCACTGCGCACCTAAAATGGGAGAGGAAATGCCTATTACTTAAGAAAAATAAATATTTGAGCAACATGAGACTTCTACAGAACCATAATATCATTATACAATCCCTTTACTGAAGGTTGTAACATAAAATAATGCATACTCCGTGTTTTACTAACAAGAGCCTAGTGTATAGATGTTGTTTAGTTTCTCAGTATTTATTCTTCCGCATAAAATGTTTTTTGTATAATATTTACAGACTTTAATATTATTGAAGGGAAACTCCAGACCCATTTAGCTTGCTGAAATACTTTGAGTTTCATTTTGCAAAAAGTGCAGATTTATATAGAAATTCACACTTTTATCAATTAACCATGGCAGTGATCAGATAACCGGCCTTGTTACGTCCTGGTTTGTTTAGCTTAGTAAAACTAAACTCAAGAGGCAGCAATTGCCCTGACGCCTGCCTTGCAAAGACTTCTCATTGAGCTGCATTTGGAGGTCTGTGATTGGACAGCAGCAGAAAGTCTGGGTGGGGTTAGAAAGGGAGGGATTGCAAAGGGAGTGTCCCTTTAATACACGTAGCAATAAGTGTTCATTATGAATAGAATACACAAGTTCACCCATTCCATGACATTACAAAATAGGTTTTATAGGTTTTATAGATAATGCCCTTTAGATTGGTTCAGATTTGCATTATGGCAGTTCAACTTCGCCTGTGTTCACAGGAAAGATTAGAGGATAGAATATAAGAGACAATCTGCTCTTGAAATGTGGAGAATAAATGGGATCCATTAAAATTAACAAGATCTTCAACCCAGAAAAGTGAAAAGTATTCCTATAGTAAATACAATTACTGAGGTCAATTTAAATAGCAAAGGTTTGTCTAACAGATGATCAGACACCACACAACATTGTCAAAATAGGGGCCTCCCACTGCAGTTCAATCATTCAAATTATGTGAAAATTGCTCTTTAAAATTACGACCTAAACGTTATTTCTAAAAACATGCCATGAAACCGCAAAGATCTACTTTCCTACTCAGAAACCAAAAAATACAAAGAATGACAATTTGACAAAGTATCCTTTTTTTGCTGAAACAATAGCAGAGACAACTAGGGCGAACAGGGGAAGGCTGTCCATAAGGAGAACTATTGCATCCTATCCGGGCGCTGACCAGACGCTCAATCTTTAACACTTATTCTCTGCATACTTTATTCTCCTGAGAATTTGGTGTAAAAAACATAACCCATACATATAATGAAACAATTTGGAAAAATGTTTAGATACTAAAATTTGAAATCAAGTTTCCAATCTTTAACCAGTCAAATCCCGAGGGGGGAAGTTAGAACAGTGACGTCAGCAATAAACGTTCTCACTCCACACAGACAAGTGATGAATCAGAAAGCGGAGAACAATGGAAGAGAATGATTGAAGATAATTCTAGATTAATGCATTGTTACTGCGCAGCTGGAATCATTCACAATATCAGTGACCACCTTCCTGCCAAAAGCCCACTAACAGGGCGATGCCATTTAAATACAAACAATTACAGGTTATTAGATTTTACAATGACAAATGGACGTGCATCCTTTGTTATTATCGATACAATGTTCCACTGTTCTTTACAGTCACCCGATTTGGTATATTTAAATACGTAGAATAAAAGGAAAAATGCTCCTTTTTTGTGATTACATTGTTTTAAATGCCTTTACACTATATTGTTAATAGTGTGAGCTGTGCCCAGACCCACTAAAATTATATATATATATATATATATAATATGCAGTATTTCCCAGCACACACACTCAACGTTTTATAAAGTGCCGGGTGCTCACAAAGCCATAGCCAAAAAATATAAAAAGTAATAAATGTAGGCTTGCACTCACGGTCTTGTAGGTGGATAAAATTTCCTGTTTATTTCAATTCATTAAAACATGGTTGCTGCCATTATCGTCAACGTTTCAGCCACTCCTGTGGCTTTCATCAGGACCAATTCAGCATAAAAACATTTCATTTACAAGTTGCTTCTTATATACAGCTAACTAAACTTAAAAACAATGCTTACCACCTGTGTTCTCGAGTACCCGGCGTCTCTCACGATCCTGTGCGCATGTGCGAGCACGTCAAACCGGAAATGACGTGCCCGCGTCATCAATTCGTTGCCATGGTAACCCGAAACATAAACGGACACCACGGCAACGATATACTGCAGCACAGAGCCAGGGTATCCACAGAGTGGGGAAATTTACAACATAAAATCACACAATCAATACATATTTTATCTCTGCCTGGTGCAACATACTTTTACTTAACACAATTATTCCCAAACATTCTAAATCATATAGTCTAATGGGATGGGCTTGTCAAACATGATGATTTACTATTTTAAAGTATCATCATGGCTCTCACTATTCATATGAATATTTATTATGCGCTCTATTTTACTTATTTACATATATTTTAACATTTAAATCCATAAAGCAATGACTTCATTATGCTAAACTAGTGTTGCCTAGATATAACTAGGTGAAGTACACTGTACTAAAAATTCCATATAGTGTAAAAAGTGCTCACATCTTCTCCCAAGTCAATCCCTACCACTACTCCTCCATAGTATTTAAAGTGATACTCATGCATTTATATATACATTAAAGTGAAACAAATTGCATTTATATACATTAAAGTGATACTGATTGCATTTGTGTACATAAAAGTGCTCACCGTATTTGATAAAGTGAAACTCTGTGCTGTTAAAGGCACACATATGTGATCTGCCGATCTTATTTAAAGTGATACTTGTTGCAATTATGTACATGAAAGTGTACATAATTCATGTACTTTCATGTACATAATTGCAACAAGTATCACTTTAAATAAGATCGGCAGATCACATATGTGTGCCTTTAACAGCACAGAGTTTCACTTTATCAAATACGGTGAGCACTTTTATGTACACAAATGCAATCAGTATCACTTTAATGTATATAAATGCAATTTGTTTCACTTTAATGTATATATAAATGCATGAGTATCACTTTAAATACTATGGAGGAGTAGTGGTAGGGATTGACTTGGGAGAAGATGTGAGCACTTTTTACACTATATGGAATTTTTAGTACAGTGTACTTCACCTAGTTATATCTAGGCAACACTAGTTTAGCATAATGAAGTCATTGCTTTATGGATTTAAATGTTAAAATATATGTAAATAAGTAAAATAGAGCGCATAATAAATATTCATATGAATAGTGAGAGCCATGATGATACTTTAAAATAGTAAATCATCATGTTTGACAAGCCCATCCCATTAGACTATATGATTTAGAATGTTTGGGAATAATTGTGTTAAGTAAAAGTATGTTGCACCAGGCAGAGATAAAATATGTATTGATTGTGTGATTTTATGTTGTAAATTTCCCCACTCTGTGGATACCCTGGCTCTGTGCTGCAGTATATCGTTGCCGTGGTGTCCGTTTATGTTTCGGGTTACCATGGCAACGAATTGATGACGCGGGCACGTCATTTCCGGTTTGACGTGCTCGCACATGCGCACAGGATCGTGAGAGACGCCGGGTACTCGAGAACACAGGTGGTAAGCATTGTTTTTAAGTTTAGTTAGCTGTATATAAGAAGCAACTTGTAAATGAAATGTTTTTATGCTGAATTGGTCCTGATGAAAGCCACAGGAGTGGCTGAAACGTTGACGATAATGGCAGCAACCATGTTTTAATGAATTGAAATAAACAGGAAATTTTATCCACCTACAAGACCGTGAGTGCAAGCCTACATTTATTACTTTTTATATTTTTTGGCTATGGCTTTGTGAGCACCCGGCACTTTATAAAACGTTGAGTGTGTGTGCTGGGAAATACTGCATATAATATACCAAGGAAGTCTATTAATAGCCAATTCCTAAACCCAAGCACCAACTAATGATATATCACCTAAACTGCTAAATTTGGAGCAGAGCTAACAGGTTGATTTAAAACCAATAAGGAACTCTTTTGTTCAACATGGATCATACAGATGATTTTATGCTACAAGCAGGGGGTTATGCTGAGACAGCAGAAACCCTGCATTTTACCCAAGAAGAAGCTGAGGCCATACTTTGGGTGCAATCCAGTAATGAATTTCCTTGCAATATAACAACTAAAGATGTATACTTTCAACTGTTGAGATTACAACGTAAACGTATTGATTTGGATTTGCATGGACTATTTCTGTCTGACTATTATAAAGTAAAAAGAATCCCCAGGGGCTTCCGTATTATGAATGTACCTACTATAGGGAGATTAAAGGCAAAGGTTTGTCGAGACTGGATTGGTGTGCTCAATAAAGCGTCATTAGACCTGATGCTAATTATAATTCAAGATGTGAGGGCAGAAATGGAAATAGTTTCACGAAAAATTGTGGAGATTGAGACTGAACATGCGATCCTACTAGCCACCCCAGATGGTATTAAAATGTTGGACAAACTAAGGGAGGAAATGCTCAAGTACAAAAATGACCTGATCAGATTCAAGAGACAAAAGTTTGATTATGTACAACAAGATTATACGGAGCATCGGGTTTACAAATGGCTGAGTGGGTCGCACCAACAGAAACCGAGGAGATTCCGTAAGAAGATTGTACGACCAAAAATATACACCATGGATGTCACCTCTGGAGAGTCTGCTTCAGACACAGAGACACACGTTGAAAGTGGGAATTTTTTAGAGACCACACCATCAGGAACAACAACGAGAAGCAGGGGCAGAGGCGCAAACGGCGCAGAACAAGGAGAGGCAACAAGGGGAAAATTCATTGTCCGTGGAAGACCTCCACTGAGACGATAGTACCGGTGTTCAATTTGTCCCAGAGAACACTTGTGAAGGAAGAAATTGAAATCCTCCAATTAGGTTTAACCTTTGTTCCTGGGACAACTCCCAATTTGTTTTCCTGGAATGTGGAGCTTTTTAAGTTTGGAAGAACGATGCGGCTAAAAAACCACTTTAACAATTTATGTCTACAACAATCCAACCCAGAAGATGTGACAATGAAATTTAGACCAAAATCTAATTTTGATCCACAGTGCCACCAAGCTAATATTAAAACTTTTCTATCAACAGTACAGGCGGAATCTGCGAAGCTCCTACAACAACCTCAACTGCCATATAGTAATTTCAGCAAGAAGCAACACACACTCACAAGAAATCTTGCACGGGACGCATCCATAGTTATACGTCCAGCCGACAAAGGCGGCGGTATAGTCGTAATGGACTACGACAAATATGCCAATGAAATTAAAAAACAACTGAGAGACAGGAATACATATAAAGAACTAGAGGGGGATCCCACCACTATGATACAAGTCAAAATAGAAGAGATATTGGATATGGGATTAAGAGCGAATTATATAAACTTAAGGCTGTATGCCTATCTCATACAAAAATCACCAAGGACTCCAGTCATGTATACGATACCCAAAATTCATAAGGATCTAACCGCACCACCGGGAAGACCGATAGTATCGGCAGTTGGGGGAGTGCTTGAACCTCTAGGCAAGTGGCTGGATGCACAATTCAAGGAGACAGTAGTGAATCTACACACGTGTGTAAAGGATACCCCGTCACTTTTGGAATCTCTGCGACATCTGCAGATTGATACACTTGATCCGGTTCTAATCACTATGGATGTGAGTAGCCTCTATACCATCATCCCTCATGATGATGGTATAGAGGCTATGAGACAGGTCCTAAGCACTTCATCACTTTACAAAGGTCCACCGGTTGAGTACACATTGGGGATACTGGAAATGGTACTGAAGAATAACTACTTCAGATTTGAGCAACAGTGGTTTATGCAAGTTTCGGGAACCTCGATGGGCGCGCCTATGGCGCCCATGTATGCTAATACATACATGTATAAATTTGAAGAGGAACATATACTGAAACCATATCAACACCATATCATCAAATATTTCCGTTTTATCGATGATGTGCTGATCCTGTGGAGGGGGACAGTCCAGCAAGCTCAACAGATGGTGGAATCAATCAACATGCTACCCACACCTGTTAGAATGACGGCGGACATCAGCAAGGAGAAAGTCCATTTTTTAGACGTAGAACTCTCTATAGTAAATCAACAAGTCGAATTTAGTTTATATTCTAAACCTACGGATCGCAATACAATCCTACATTACACCAGCGCACACCCCAGAAACCTGAAAAATTCCATTCCGCAAGCACAATTTCTTAGGGTTATAAGAAATAATTCGACAGACGAAGCCAGACAAAAACAACTGGTACAAATGAGAGGTAAATTCTTGGAACGTGGATATGATGGGAGAGTCCTAGATTGGGCATTGGAAAAAGCACAAGAGAGAGCGACCAAGCCACAGGACCCCATAGAAGAACCGAGACTGGTCTTCCCCATCACATTCCACAATAAGGCGCAGAAATTATCCAATATCGTTAAAAGGAATTGGAATATGCTGGCACTTGAGGAATCCTTACCCAGGGAATTTAGACAACCGCCAAGAATTTGTTTTCGTAGGAATAGGAATCTGAAAGACATGCTGATACGTACAGACCCGGTACAAAGTTATATGACACCCCAGAAAGTGCAGATACGGGGGAGTGTGCGCTGTTTGGGATGCGTAACATGTGGCCACATGGCACCGGCACGCACATTCACGCATCCTCACAGTACTAAGTCATACAAGATCAGATATACTATTACCTGTAGGTCTACGTTTGTTATATATAAACTATCATGTCCCTGTGGACTGTGCTATATTGGGAAGACGGAAACCCAACTCTGTGAGCGGATCAGGGGGCATAGGTCCAATATCAGAACGGCATATAGGGATGGAACTTCAGATAAGCCGGTGGCCAAGCATTTTTTGGACAATGGACACGCCCTAATTACCTTAAAATTCGTGGCAATCGACCACGTCCCCATACCAACAAGAGGTGGCAACAGGGGTAATATGTTGATACGCAAGGAAGCCTTCTGGATTCATGAACTGGACACGGTTGCACCAAGGGGCTTAAACGAGCAGTTATCATATGCCCCATTTATTTGAATTAAGGCTGTAGAAGCTTAATATCTTCTTGAGTAAAGCTATGTTTTAATATATATATGTTTTTTTCTCTGAGGGCAATAGAATACAGGCACATGGTTGGGCACATATAAACACGTAGTCTCACTTTATTACAGAGAATATGTTGGTGTATATGACTGCAATGAATACCACTTTAATATACATAAAAGCAATTAGTATCACTTTAATATAAGATGCGGATTGGTAGATATTGGTGGGCAACCACGATATGGTGGTAGTGAGGTTTCACTTTATTAAGTAGAAAGAGCACTTTAATGTATATAAATGCAACAAGTAACACTTTCATGTACATAAATGCATTAAGTACCACTTTAAATAAGATCCACGATATGGTGGGAGTGAGGTTTCACTTTATTAAGTATAAAGAGCACTTTAATGTATATAGATGCAATAAGTAACACTTTCATGTACATAATTGCAACAAGTATCACTTTAAATAAGATCGGCAGATCACATATGTGTGCCTTTAACAGCACAGAGTTTCACTTTATCAAATACGGTGAGCACTTTTATGTACACAAATGCAATCAGTATCACTTTAATGTATATAAATGCAATTTGTTTCACTTTAATGTATATATAAATGCATGAGTATCACTTTAAATACTATGGAGGAGTAGTGGTAGGGATTGACTTGGGAGAAGATGTGAGCACTTTTTACACTATATGGAATTTTTAGTACAGTGTACTTCACCTAGTTATATCTAGGCAACACTAGTTTAGCATAATGAAGTCATTGCTTTATGGATTTAAATGTTAAAATATATGTAAATAAGTAAAATAGAGCGCATAATAAATATTCATATGAATAGTGAGAGCCATGATGATACTTTAAAATAGTAAATCATCATGTTTGACAAGCCCATCCCATTAGACTATATGATTTAGAATGTTTGGGAATAATTGTGTTAAGTAAAAGTATGTTGCACCAGGCAGAGATAAAATATGTATTGATTGTGTGATTTTATGTTGTAAATTTCCCCACTCTGTGGATACCCTGGCTCTGTGCTGCAGTATATCGTTGCCGTGGTGTCCGTTTATGTTTCGGGTTACCATGGCAACGAATTGATGACGCGGGCACGTCATTTCCGGTTTGACGTGCTCGCACATGCGCACAGGATCGTGAGAGACGCCGGGTACTCGAGAACACAGGTGGTAAGCATTGTTTTTAAGTTTAGTTAGCTGTATATAAGAAGCAACTTGTAAATGAAATGTTTTTATGCTGAATTGGTCCTGATGAAAGCCACAGGAGTGGCTGAAACGTTGACGATAATGGCAGCAACCATGTTTTTAATTCTTTATTTATAGCGTGCAGGGGATTACAATCATGCATGGTGTGCCACGATAGCACGATCAAGAGTATACATTATAGATTTTCATGGCTGGTTTAAACAAGCCTGCACATTTTATATTTAAGATAAACAAGTTAGACTAAGCATTTTTCATTTTTAAATGGTTCACATGCTGGTATTGAGTATGTCAGTTTACGTTAAGTCGTACATTAGTTGGGTCATATCGATTAGAGTACAAAGTAAACATGCTTTCAACATTGTAATAGATGGCTGGAAACTACGGACAGGCCAATTAGAGCTGACTAACAGTTTCCGAGACTCTAGCCACGGGAGTTTTCTTAAGTAGAGTAAAGCAGGGGTTACTGTGCTAACAGTGTTGCCTAACAGACAGTAACCTCGTAGTCCGAGCTATATCTCCGTGCCGACATCCCTTACAAAACCAAGTAAGCAGTATGTGAGTGTTGCCGTCTAGACTGTGAGCAAGAAATTAGAGCACAGACCGTTCACTTACATTGTGGGAGCTGGCGACTAGTGAGACATGGAGAGGCGTGCGGGAACACATTTATGCTGTTAAACTTAAGACGTGTTTGATGTGGGTTGTATAGACCCGAGTGGGTATGCTGGTGTGTGGGTTGAAGCTTGCTGATGTGAGTCGTGTGTGTACTCTAAACTAATATCAAGACCAGTGGTTGTTTGACTAGCTGGTATGTCTTCATGAGATTAGTGAGTTGCAAGCTATCTGTGCTGTGGCTGAGTAGGTGCTGTACCTGCTAGTTATCAAGTTGCGAGGAGGCAAAACAAAGTTAAACACATTAGGGATGGGGACAGGCTGAGGGATGGGGACAAGCTGATAAATGAGTTAAGTGTGAGCGTGGTCATACACTGGTTTGTCGAATTAGTAGTATTGATAAAGTGTATTCCCCTCTCTAATGGTCTGGCAACGCATGTATAAGACTGCTGCAATGGGACAGTAGTTAGGCAAAGCAGGGCTCCGTGAAACAACAAATCAGGCATGCAAGACGTAAGTGTTCATTAAGTAGGAACCGAGCTCAGTTGCGGTAAAGAGAGTCTCTATAGCTGCAGTCCCCGGTTCTGCTAACAGCCGCATTTTGACACAGACTGTGTGGAGGAATTTTGCAGTGTCTCTGCCTTTGGGCCTGCAGGGGCACAGTCTCTGTCTGGGTCGGTCCTCTTCAGTCAGCCGATGCCGACTCGGAGAATTTGGCATATGGGCTCGGGACGGTGGTAAGGCGCGTGGTTTGGTTGGCTTCTGTCTCCCAGGGAGGGTCTCCACATGGTCCTGTCCTCTGTACAGACCCGCTTGACATGCCGATTGACCTTGCTGTCTTCGGGAGTCTGTGGAAGCTGGGATGTGCTCCGTTGGTTGAGGGCTTTAGGTGCCGCCGAGCGGTTAGCGGGTCGGGCGTACTTCAGAGTCCCGTGTTGGCATGCACGAGGGCTGGTGTTGGCGTCCGCCATGTATGTCATTACCTGCCTCCTCGATCTCGCACCTCGCTTTCGCCTGCGGGCCCCCCTGGGGGCTTGCGGCGGGTCACTGCTCATTTGGCGCCGGGTGGCAGGGCGAATCCACGCCGCCATTGCTTTTGTCGCCTGCCTGTAGAGCCATCCCCTGGTGCAGAATTTGGTCCACAGACCGGTGCACAGCCGCTTGTAAAATTCCAGCGTGCAGTCAGGTGGACGAACAGGTAGGCTTTTAGTTATGGGTTGTGCTTGTGGCGCCATCTTGCTTGGGCCTCTACCGCCTCGTTGTCCTGTTAGTGTTGCCGTTTGGCCTTGTCACGCTTTGGGGGTGTTCGTCCCCCACGAGGACCGGGATCTCCCCCGCCGGTCCAGAGGGGGGGGTTGCAGGGCTGAGTTAATTTCTCGCGTGGAAGTGGGTCCTGTGCCGGGCGATCGGCCGCCTCCCCCAGGCTGCAGGTCTCACTTCAGTGTAGGCCGTGTGGCGGATTGGAGTGCTCGTGTGGCTTGTCGGTACACGTTTGGTACCGTTTTGGTCCTGGTGTGGTCCAGTATCCGTTTTTGGGCACCTTGGGCTATTGGCATGGGTCGTTTCTGTAGGTTTCTCGTTTTTATGCCCACTGATGCACTAGCTCTTAGGGAACACGTCCGGCCATCTTGGCTGTCAGGCCCCGCCCCCAGCAACCATGTTTTAATGAATTGAAATAAACAGGAAATTTTATCCACCTACAAGACCGTGAGTGCAAGCCTACATTTATTACTTTTTATATATATATATATATATATATATATAAACATGCGTTCAGTTATTTTCATCAGTGATAGATAACCCTGATCGATCCACAATAGAATCTATGGAGAGGTTTCCGTACAGATCCAGACATTATTTAACCTTACACAATTAACAAAACACAGACATTTATTAACTAACCAGCAAGTTGGCTAAAATGTATGCAAGTCGACAACCATGTGTTGTTATTATTATTATATTTATATAGTGACAACAAATTCCGTAGCGCTTTACAATGGGTGTTATTACACCCTACCCCCTCATCACACCCCACAAAATACCTCTCTGGTCACACACCCCTTGCCATGCCTCCTAAATCAAAGGGTCCCTCTGTGGCCATTTGAAACAAATAGTTATTAATGTAAATATGTAAGGAATTAAAACAAGGTGCGTAGTTATTAACACTAATATCGAAACCCCACACCGCGTTTTATTGCTGTGAACGCTTTCATTCACTAAAACACACCTTAAAGGGTTACTATACCCAGGGTTACCAGATCCACCAGGTTTTCAGGGACACATATAATTTGCCTTATTTATAAAAAAAATGCATGAAAAGGGCTGCCCTGCAGTATGTATAATGCACATTCTGCAGGATTCCTCATTGCCTAATGCCTTAATCTTATACACCTTCTGAAATCTACATACTACAGGGCAACCCTTTTCATGTGCTGCCCATCAATTTGTGATATGTGTGAAAACATGGTGGATCTGCTAACCCCAACTATAACTATTGAGGGGGGGGACCTTTCTGGCATAATATGCCCTACTGGGAACTGTTGATAAAGTCCCCCCCCCCCCCCCCCCCTGTAAATGTGCAATAAAACCTGAAAAATAAAAGGTTTCACTTAACTTGAACTTATTTGTGCCCCTGTCTGAAACCACTGGTGACGCACCCGGTCTGATCACAGGCTTCTTATAGAGAATCCTGTGATAAGACCAATTGCCGGGGGAGAGGTTTTTAAAAATTCAAATCAATGCGCACAGACAGGGCGTGGGAGGGGAGAGATTATCAGGTCTGTTGTCAGACTGAAAACACTGCACATGCTGATTGCTGCCACCATGACCACTTCATATCACCAAAGTGGTTATGGTGGTTGTGATGTCGGAGGATCTAGAATAGAGGGGCACTGGAATTTGGCAGCTAAAGATTAAATTGCAATGAACCGGCAGATCTGTGGGTGGTGAAAGGGTTAATACAAGGCCGACCCTTCTAATAAAGCATGGAAGGGTATTGGGCATAGCTTGACAAGAACACAAATACTATCGCAGTGATTTGCACACTGTGCGTTATGCTGGCAGTCTGCTAATTTCATTATATGGGATGAGGGTTGCTGCGTGACTGGAGGAAGATCGGTGTTTGGAAAGCTATAAACGAGAGGCGTGGAATGCCACATGGTGAAACCATGGCCTGTGGCTGTCACTTCCCTGGGCACCACGCCAGCATGCCTCGTCTTAGGCTCTCCAGCTTCAGAGGAATCAACATCTACTGGGACCAAAGTACATCACAAAGCCTGCCAAAGGCTGGATAATCATATTAATCACTCTGCATTCAACACCTTTCAGTTTCAAATCACTTTGCCATTATACGTCGCTCTCTCCTGCATCAAGCCTCCTCTTATGTAGAAAAAGGGCTGGAACGAGTGGAAAACCTGTTTATTTTCCGTTTAACTCCTTAGAGGCCCGGGGAGTTAAATTAGGCAGTGCTAACAACTGAGTGGCAAGCAAAGAGTAAAACGGGAAAATGGAAGCTGAACATCTTATCTCAGTATATGCTGGACATAAGGAAAGGAAGGAGGGACGGAGGGAGAGGGAGAGAGAGATTGCATGTAGTATTTGAAAGTTGTGAGAGAAAAAAAAAGACAGAAGTAATGTATTCTCTAACAACCCAACCCCAACCTGTGGTGTCATTATTGTTATACTTTATTTATAAACCCCTACACATTCCGCCCGCTGTACATGTATACAGTTTGTGCAAGTGAAAGACAAACGTACAATAGAGACAATACAAAATGTAACGGGCAAAGAATTGAAGACCGTAATACTGGGGGAATTTACAATCTAGTTTTCATTCATGTTCATTATTTCAAATGAAGAATTTCTGATACAAATTCTATATGACATCTAGGCTGCCCTTTCAGCAGAGTGAGAGTGTCCATCCAAACAGCCTTCCCTAGCAGCAGGAAAGTTAGGGTGTCCCTTGGGGTAACGTCTGCCACCATGGACAATATATGGAGTGTGATATCACTCATCTACCTCAGCTGTTTACTGACAATGTGTAGGTGGGATATTGTAATACACACACACACACAGCATATGTACGTACACAGAAATCAAGGTCTTCGTTAATAACTTCGTTAACCCCCACATGTTAGTACTCGTGAATGCAGGATTGCCAAGGTATGCATTCATAGCCCACACACGTGTAGAAACTATTTGCATAATTGCCCAGAGAACCTGTCTTACAAATACTTCTCATTAAGCTGCATTGGGAAGTCTGTGATTGGACAGCAACAGAATGTCTGGGCGAGGTTAGAAGGGGAGGACTTGTAAAGGCTGCAGTCGAGAAGTGCATGCATGTTTCATCAGGGCTATATTTACCAAAAAGTGACTTATTTCGGCAGTGGAATGTCACCTTTAATTTGCACAAATATCTGTAATCCCTTCAAACTGTTACTCCAGTGAAACAACATTATTTTACTAAAACACTGTTTTTGGTTTGAGCAACTCTTGCTGGCTAGTGCCCCTCATGTCCCTCCCAAAAAATTAAAATATGGTAGTATTAGCCAGGCTGGCTAATGACACCAATAGAGGTGGAGTGATACTCAGCAGCATTGTGCATTTTCTCGGTTTCACACATATTCCAAGCACAATAACCACTTCAAATTATTGGAATGGACATTGTTTTTGCAGTAAGCCTTTAATCATGAATGTAACAAACAGCTTTAAATATTCTGACAGCTGAACTACAAATCCCAATAGCTTGCAATCAGAGGGACGACAACAGGCTGATAGATCTCAGCCACGTCCTAGTCTTTGGTAGACATCACTACCATCATCATTGCTTTGGATTTAAAAAAAAAAAAACAAGCCTGATGAAAGGTGAACATGTTTCATAAATGTATACATTTCCTTTTAATGCATTATTTCTATTTTGTTATGCTGGATAAATAATATATGAAGAGTCTATCATGGTTGGATTTAAAGATTAAATCAGGGTTTTAGTGACTTGATTCATTCACTTATTATTGGCGGTTAACAAAAAGCTCATCAGTCTGCCAAGTTACAGAGTAACACCATGAACACAGAGGGGGGAGCGGAAGGATGACCACACTGTGAGCTGGTATATATGAGAATCCAGACACTGACTGGTATACGGTAACTTGATTCATAGACTGTTACTGAAAAGTGCAGAGCTTGTACAAATCGACAGCTACGGGAAAAGAACAGTACACAATAATCAAAGCCAAGTTTAAATGTAAATATTATTAGACATTTAAAATCATATCACATTTAATACACATTATTTCACAGATTATAGACTCGTACATAAGCACATTGAGCGAGCTGCAGATCCATGGGAAATTCTGTTAGTTTAATGTGTACATTAACATCAGAGGCAATGCAACAAGAATCATTAAATCTGCTCTTTAAAACTGCATTTCCCTGCATGACAGCATGTGCTAATAATTCAGTAATAATCTGTGTGTTACGCAAGGCTGCTTTCTGACGGGAATCACTAAATTATCATGGAAGGAAAAAAAAGTAATACAGAGACTTTGCCAGCTCCATGTACTATGTCCACACAGCACCTCGGCCTCCCAATAGTCCACACAGCACCTCGGCCTCCCAATATTCCACACAGCACCTCGGCCTCCCAATATTCCACACAGCACCTCGGCCTCCCAATATTCCACACAGCACCTCGGCCTCCCAATATTCCACACAGCACCTCGGCCTCCCAATATTCCACACAGCACCTCGGCCTCCCAATATTCCACACAGCACCTCGGCCTCCCAATATTCCACACAGCACCTCGGCCTCCCAATATTCCGCACAGCACCTCGGCCTCCCAATATTCCACACAGCACCTCGGCCTCCCAATATTCCACACAGCACCTCGGCCTCCCAATATTCCACACAGCACCTCGGCCTCCCAATATTCCACACAGCACCTCGGCCTCCCAATATTCCACACAGCACCTCGGCCTCCCAATATTCCACACAGCACCTCGGCCTCCCAATATTCCACACAGCACCTCGGCCTCCCAATATTCCACACAGCACCTCGGCCTCCCAATATTCCACACAGCACCTCAGCCTCCCAATATTCCACACAGCACCTGGGCCTCCCAATATTCCATACAGCACCTCGGCCTATGAAGGTCCCACTCAGCACCTCGGCCTATGAAGGTCCCACTCAGCACCTCGGCCTATGAAGGTCCCACTCAGCACCTTGGCCTATGAAGGTCCCACTCAGCACCTTGGCCTATGAAGGTCCCACTCAGCACCTTGGCCTATGAAGGTCCCACTCAGCACCTCGGCCTATGAAGATACCACACAGCACCTCGGTCTATGAAGATACCACACAGCACCTTGGCCTCCCAATATTCCACACAGCACCTCGGCCTCCCAATATTCCACACAGTACCTCGGCCTCCCAATATTCCACACAGCACCTCGGCCTATGAAGGTACCACTCAGCACCTCGGCCTATGAAGGTACCACTCAGCACCTCGGCCTATGAAGGTCCCACTCAGCACCTCGGCCTATGAAAGTATCACACAGCACCTCGGCCTATGAAGGTATCACACAGCACCTCGGCCTATGAAGGTATCACACAGCACCTCGGCCTATGAAGGTATCACACAGCACCTCGGCCTATGAAGGTATCACACAGCACCTCGACCTCCCAATATTCCATACAGCACCTCAGCCTCCCAATATTCCATACAGCACCTCGGCCTCCCAATATTCCATACAGCACCTCGGCCTATGAAGGTACCACTCAGCACCTCGGCCTATGAAGGTACCACTCAGCACCTCGGCCTCCCAATATCCCACTCAGGACCTCAGGCATTTTGGCATCTCAATCATAGTAAAACTATGTGGATCCTAACAACAGGAGCCCCGTCATGCCTTTGCCAGAGCAGGAAAACATTTGTCAATTCACGCTGACCAGTCTATCCTCGGGGAACACAAACTGCCTTGTTCCCAGAGCTCACAATCATTTATGAAAAAACTAACATATTGCGACTTGTCACTTATTATACAATAACTTGCTCACAGAGGAGGGACGGATGTCCATATCACAGAGGAAACTATCCTAGCTTTACAAGGAGGCAACATGATTAATGAATACTGCATCCAGAACAGACACTGGGCTCTACTGTCTGTAAGTAGCCAGTGTGACTGTAGTCAACTTTACTGGGGATGGAAGACAGACACTATGTGTGGGTCCCCAGATTACTTTTGTGTTTTGCTCACCCTGTGCCCATTATTGGTGCAGGGTATGTTGAATGTATTGCTTCTCTGTTCCTTTCCTACTCCCCCTTTTTCCTGTCCTATTGTTTCTCCAGCAGGGCGTTGTCCCAGGGACAGTGCCAGATCAGTTTAAACTGGTTGCCCTGTCCCTCCTCAATCTCCCATCAGCCCTTGCTATTGTCTGACCCCACCCTTCCTTGTACTGTAGTGCTCTATGCACCCCGTTGTATGTAAAAGAGGCTGTTGGGGGCTTAAATGTGTGCTATGTCTATTAAAGTTAGTTGTTGTTTAACCTTCACCGAGTGCCATCTGGTGTTTGGTCCAGGGTGGAAAAGTCCCCGGGGGATCCCAGTCAAGCCTCGGTGACTAGGTGTGAAGTGCTCCAGGATCCCTGATAGCTACGAGGAAGCAGACTTTGCGGAGGTACTCGGTCGGAGTACTGGAGCTCCATCACAGCCAGCGGACCTACTTTATCTGAATTCATGTTGCAATTAGCCATTTATTTCTTGTTCAGATAGTTATATGTACATAGTTGGATATTTTATATATTGTATTATTATTTTCCTCTGTTGGATCTCTCTCTCTACATGTATACATGAATCACACTTCTCAGGAAGAAATAATCTGTGACACGGATTAGTATTAATGTTTTACTTTACATTTGTAACATGTTCCTGCAATGGTCTGGCAGTTTTGGAGAACAGAAGTTGCGGTGATGGGCATGTATTAATGCCCACAAAGTAACAACACTCTCTCCCGGATGTCTATACTGGATGGATTTATTTTATGTGAAATTAGGGGGTGTCTGGGTAAAGGGGTGTCTGGTGGACCAGAAAGATACTAAATATCACTAACCCAATCTGCGTCAGTGGTGGTGATCATGGAACTGGTCATTGCACTCAGAGCTTTCATGGTGAAACAGATCTGCCAGTATGTGTGAATTTGTATATAAATATGCATTTCCTTTACCATTCTCACTCTTTCTTTCAGATACTATTTTACTCTTAATCTTCGCCAGCTCTGCCTCCTCTTACTTCCTCTGTAAATTCTAAGTTTTATTTGTCCCTTCTGATGTCAGCCTCTCATCCTTCATCTCATTCTCATGCTCAGTCTGCTACATTTCCCTCAAACTACGCCGTCTTCTCTCCTTTTATTCCCTCAGTCACCGCTTCTCAGGAGGACAGTTACTTAAGACAAAGGATTGTTTATTAAGTGTTAAGCGTTGTCCTTGCAGGTCTCATACTGTCTGCTCTTCGTCACCAACAGAATTCTTCAGAAGATTGATGCCACACGTTACGGGGCTTCATACATCTTCTGTGACATCATCCCTCACACCGCTCCAGTCAAAAGTAAATTAAATCAGTTTGCAGCTCGATGTGACATGGCAAACAGTGCTTAGTGAAAGCACCAGGATTGTGCAACTTGCTACAATTTAATCAATGATAACAGACCAAGGTTGCCACCACTAGTGAGTGATGCAAGGGTTAAAGTGTCACTGTCCGATCAGATGGAAGTAAAGTCCTTTGATCCGTTCCGTGTGCCTTTCATAAATAAGAAGACGCCTTTTGATCAATGGGGGCAGGGGGGCCGTGTCACTATTTAATTTTTATACTAAATATTATATCAGGTATATAAATAGCAATCAATGTGTGCTTTTGTGACAAAACTGCAGCAGCCAACATAGAATATCAAAGATCCCCCATGTATAATTTGACACAAAAAGTTAATGCCCAAAACAAACTTCATGATACTCATATAAAGCATTCTTTTATTATTCCTTGTGCTGAACCTCTAAGACAATATAAGAACATGTAATGCAGAGCATCGATACACTTTACTAACATATAATCAGATCAAACTCCCTGCATTCCAGTGGATCGTGTACCACTCTCTCTCTTTAAGAGCCCTGGAGGGATCAAGCTGCTTGAGTTTGGTGGATCCACCAGATTGTTGTGCGCAGAAATTTGTGCCCCCCCCCCCTTAAAAAAAAATTACACTCCTATGCATATAGCGCAGTGCAGGGTGTGTATAATGGATGTAGTGAATGCAGTGTGTATAATAAATGTAGTGTGTTTGTAGTGAGTGCAGTGTGTATAATGAATGCAGTGTGTTTGTAGTGAGTGCAGAGTGTGTATAATGCATGTAGTGTGTTTGTAGCGAGTGCAGTGTGTGTATAATGAATGTAGTGTGTGTAGTGAGTGCAGAGTGTGTATAATGAATGTAGTGTGTTTGTAGCGAGTGCAGTGTGTGTATAATGAATGCAGTGTGTGTAGTGAGTGCAGTGTGTGTATAATGAATGTAGTGTGTGTAGTGAGTGCAGTGTGTATAATGAATGTAGTGTGTTTGTAGTGAGTGCAGTGTGTATAATGAATGTAGTGTGTTTGTAGTGAGTGCAGAGTGTGTATAATGAGTGTAGTGTGTGTAGTGAGTGCAGAGTGTGTATAATGAATGTAGTGTGTGTAGTGAGTGCAGAGTGTGTATAATGAATGTAGTGTGTATAATGAATGTAGTGTGTGTAGTGAGTGCAGAGTGTGTATAATGAATGTAGTGTGTTTGTAGTGAGTGCAGAGTGTGTATAATGAATGTAGTGTTTGTAGTGAGTGCAGAGTGTGTATAATGAATGTAGTGTTTGTAGTGAGTGCAGAGTGTGTATAATGAATGTAGTGTTTGTAGTGAGTGCAGAGTGTGTATAATGAATGCAGTGTGTTTGTAGTGAGTGCAGAGTGTGTATAATGAATGCAGTGTGTTTGTAGTGAGTGCAGTGTGTGTATAATGAATGTAGTGTGTTTGTAGTGAATGTAGTGTGTTTGTAGTAAGTGCAGTGTGTATAATGAATGTAGTGTGTTTGTAGTAAGTGCAGAGTGTGCACAATGAATGTAGTGTGTTTGTAGTGAGTGCAGAGTGTGTATAATGCATGTAGTGTGTGTAGTGAGTGCAGTGTGTATAATGAATGTAGTGTGTGTAGTGAGTGCAGTGTGTATAATGAATGTAGTGTGTGTAGTGAGTGCAGAGTGTGTATAATGAATGTAGTGTGTGTAGTGAGTGCAGAGTGTGTATAATGAATGTAGTGTGTTTGTAGTGAGTGCAGAGTGTGTATAATGAATAGTTTGTAGTGAGTGCAGAGTGTGTATAATGAATGCAGCGTATGTAGTGTGAGTGTGTTTGTAGTGAATGCAGAGTTTGTATAATGAATGCAGTGTGTGTAGTGAGTGTAGTGTGTATAGTGAATGTAGTGTGTTTAGTGAGTGCAGAGTGTGTGTAATGAATAGTTTGTAGTGAGTGCAGAGTGTGTATAATGAATGCAGCGTATGTAGTGTGAGTGTGTTTGTAGTGAATGCAGAGTGTGTATAATGAATGCAGTGTGTGTAGTGAGTTTTTAGTGAGTGCAGAGTGTGTGTAATGAATGCAGTGTGTATAGTGAATGTAGTGTGTTCGTAATGAGTTCATAGTGTGTATAATGAATGCAGTGTGTGCTGGATGAAGTGTGTGTGCTGGATTGTGTGCGTGTGTGCTGGATGGTGTGTGCTGGATGATGTGTGTGTGCATGCTGGATGGTGTGTGTGTGTGTGCGCTGGATGATGTGTGGGTGTGTGTGTGTGTGTGCGCTGGATGATGTGTGTGTGTGTGTGTGTGTGCTGGATGATGTGTGTGTGTGTGTGCTGGATGATGTGTGTGTGTGTGTGCTGGATGATGTGTGTGTGTGTGTGTGCTGGATGATATGTGTGTGTGTGTGTGTGCTGGATGATGTGTGTGTGTGCGCTGGATGGTGTGTGTGTGTGCGCTGGATGGTGTGTGTGTGTGCGTGCTGGATGGTGTGTGTGTGTGCGTGTGCGCTGGATGATGTGTGTGCGTGCTGGATGATATGTGTGTGTGTGTGCTGGATGATATGTGTGTGTGTGTGCTGGATGATATGTGTGTGTGTGTGCTGGATGATGTGTGTGCGTGCTGGATGGTGTGTGCGCGCGCTGGATGGTGTGTGTGTGTGCGTGCTGGATGGTGTGTGTGTGCTGGATGCTGTGTGCTGGGGTGTGTGTGTATGCTGGATGATGTGTGTGTGTGTGTGCGCTGGATGGTGTGTGTGTGTGCGCTGGATGCTGTGAGCTGGGGTGTGTGTGTGTGTGCTGGATGGTGTGTGTGTGTGTGCGTGCTGGATGGTGTGTGTGTGCTGGATGCTGTGTGCTGGGGTGTGTGTGTGCTGGATGATGTGTGTGTGTGTGTGTGTGCTGGATTAAGTGTGTGTGTTGGATTGTGAGTGTGTTTGTGTTGGATGATGGGGGGAGCATTTTTTTTTTTTTTTACTTTATGTGTCTATATTTTCTTTTTTGTTTTAATCCCCCCTCCCTGCTTCTTACCTTGTCAGGGAGGGGGGAGATCGCCTCTTGGTCCGGTGGGGGGAGCCAGCCGCTGCACACAGGGGCCATCACACGCTGTGTTCCCTCTCCAGCACTAACTCTCGCGAGACTGGCCTGTGCGGAGCGTTGCCATGGTAACCCGTGGCAACGCTCTAACAGCCGCGGGTCTCGCGAGAGTTAGTGCTGGAGAGGGAACACAGCGTGTGATGGCCCCTGTGTGCAGGTAGCACGGCCGGGCCTGCAGGATCACTAGCGGGAACGGCGTTCCTGCTTCGGAAAAAGTGCAGGAACGCCGTTCCCATGCGTTCCTGCAGGACTCGAGCCCTGATTATAGTACCTTACAGTATTACTATGCAATAGTGTCGTTTTAGTAGTTACACAACACTAGCATTGCAATGTCAGCCGTTCAGACAGACAGGCCACTCTGCTAATGCCAATTTTGGTTTGTCAGACAGTACATAGAAAGTAATAGGGGACAACTCTACAGACATGGGTGCAGACAATTCTTCAAGAAAAGGTTTCCAGCTTGCTGCCTGTATACTTCGCCATGACGTTTCAGCTCCGCCTTCATCACAGGAAATGGCAATTTAATCCATAAAATAAACGGACCTTTCGGAAGCTTGTTGACTGTATTTAGGCAAAACATGTTAATTCCCCAACGTAGGCAGTTCAATAACTGGACATATTTACATAATAAATGCTTCTTACACATAAAGCAAATTCAGCCGACACAATTATAGCAAACTTTATATGGATCGGAGGAGGAATGTTGAGATATACATTGATGCTTATTAAAAGCAAAAAAAAAAATTATATATATATATATATATATATATATATACACACACACACACACACACACACACTGAACAAACTTATAAACGCAACACTTTTGTTTTTGCCCCCATTTTACATGAGCTGAACTCAAAGATCTAAGACTTTTTCTATGTACACAAAAGGCATATTTCTCTCAAGCATTGTTCACAAATCTGTCTAAATCTGTGTTAGTGAGCACTTCTGGACATAGGACTGAAACGTTGATCGTGATTTTAACAACTTAAAATAAAGATTGGATTTTTTAACTCCATGAGTGCTGCTACCTTTTTGGATACCAGAGCCCTGGCTATTTAGCACCTGGTAATTAAGGGACATTTAAGCGTGAGTGCAAGAGATTTTCTTCTTTTGTTTCCCTTCCAGGGAGGTAAGCTTGCCCGTGGGGGCGAACCTTCTAACGAGAGGCAGGGCCTGTATTCTGGAGGCAGGGCTTAGGTGCGAGGGTGGGCATGCGGCGCCGAATTGCTTAGCATTGTGCAGGGAGATTGATAGGTCTCCCTCCAGCAGCCAGCACCCTAATTGGGGCTGCACCAGCCCCCAGCACCTCCCTCCTTAATCCCTCAGACTGAGACAGGCTGTCTGAGTCAGAGGGGAAAATCATTTAAATTAAATTTGCCTAATTTAGGGCTGTCTGATTGGCCCCAAATCCCAGGTGCCCCGGCCCACTGGGAAATTTCCTGGTATCCCGGTGGACCAGTCCGGCCCTGATGCCTCTGCCTTAGCCACACATCCAGTGCGGGCCAGGCATTGGGTGGCCAGGAGCCCTTATTTAGTGTTAAACTGATTAAAAATGGTTTAACACTCAATAGGACAGGGTAAAGCTACCCCTTTAATTTTAAATTATCCATGCCAATGTCCCCTCATTATATTTTTATTAGCCCCACTTGCCACCCATGTGTGGAGCTTAAAGTCCACTTAATGTGTTTTTTTGTTGATTCTTTGCCAACAGTGGATTTCCAATGGGAGGGAGCATAAGGCGGCAGTGACAGGTCCCCTCTCGTATTCTACTAGCGAATGGGCAGCAAACAAATTAACAAAGATTTCATTATCACAATAATTTTTCTGAAAAACAACACATGGACGAATATTGACTAAACCGTAATGCAACATGGATGAAATTTTTTTTTTTTTTGTACAATCTAAACTTTTTTTGCCATTTTCAAGTCTAATGCAGAAGAGTGCTTAGCCTCTCGGCTCAGGATCCTGAAGATATAACATTGTAAAGTGCTGCGGTATAACACCAATAATAATGCTGGGTCACTGTTAAATATCCTGATGACGTTTACAGGCCTCTCTGCTCAGGTCGCTGAAGACATGCTAGGCCTCTCTGCCAAGAATCCCATCCACATCCCATAACACAACTTCTTCTAAACACAAGGGTCATGGAAACAGCATTATGATGTTAGCCTCTCCTAGCGGCTTCGGATTTGATGCTGTGTTCCTTATATCAATGTCAGTGTTAGTCAGCTAGTGAGCTCTGAGTCAGTGATAGGGTCTAACGTGATGTCAGAGCTGGTAAGCGATATTAGATAACAATACAGGCCATATTAAGCCTTGAATTTCTCACTGTACCACTGCAGCGCTATCTGACACATTAAAATACATATGGTTTGCTGTGACATTAACCTCAATGCACGAACCCGGCACAAGAGGGAAATACTTCAACAGACATGCAACACTGAGATTGGTATGTTTCCTACAAATACATAGTTACATTAATGGCATTGCATCCAAAACCAGACCTATCCTTAGAATATATACACAGGAGGGGATACAGACTGCTGCGGTTTCTTAAATCATACTTCATTCCTCCCAAATATTCAAATGGACATCAAGGACACTTGTATTTTAGGGGTGTGTCCAGTGGTGGAGCTGTTCTTATAAGTTTTAGGCAACATATCAATATTTGAACAATTAAAAATATATTTTTAAGAATACAGAGCTCATAGAAAATAGGGACAGAGGGATGTGGGCCAAAATAGGGACTGCTCCTCAAATAGGGACACTTGGGAGGTATGACACCATTTGTATAACGAGGAGTAAAATTGCGATGTCAGGTGTAATTTTAAGATATAGTGTTGTTTTTGCCATCTTCTTAAGGCAGAAAACTATATTTATTATAGGAGCGAGCTTTAGATGCATTATCAAAATCAGAGTAAACGGTGTTAAAAACTCTTATACTGTATACTGTATAGTAAGTGTATGTGTATATTTATAAATAAAAAACTATTAAAAGGTGCACATTACACGCACATACCAAAACCTTTCAATTAACAGAAGTTCAAGATCCAGAGGGAGCATCTCTGCATATGTGTACAATATGATGTCCTCCCTCCCTGGTGCACAGCTGAGCCTTCACAGAACAGGTGACAATGTCACCAGCTGTTTGCAGCAATATAGCATTTTACACATTATCTATAGAGCAACAATGCAAGGTGAGACAGGGACTGCGCCAATCATTCTGTTGAGGAAGTCACTCAATCGATTTTGCAAAATATCCCTGCAAACTATGGAGAATTCATTATCTCAGTCAATCACAATCATTGGCCATCCTGGCCAATCAGCATATCTTCATAGAAATGTATTGAATCAATGCATGTGCATGGGGAAGTTCAGCATCTCCATGCAGAGCGTGGAGCGTGTCCCAGGAAGCACCTCCACTGAAAAAGCAGTGTTTACAGCAAAAAGCCTGCAGTGACAGGCTATACCCGAACAACTACAATAAGTTGTATACTATACATTAAGCTGTAGTAGTTTGGTGACTATAGTGTCCCTTTAATATTGAAATTAAAGGAGCACTATAAGGTCAGGAACTGTCAGTATATTTATATTGGCAGACATTTTGTGTTAAGACAGAAATTAAAAGTGGATACTGCCAGTCACCCTCAGAACAGAGGTGACTCCATTTTGTATTACAAGTCTAAGACAGACACGAGATTTCTCTCTCTCTATCACTCTATTCATTCAAGTCTGACCTAAGGAATGCGACTTATGTAAACGAGACAAGAGATAAGGCATGATGTCTAAAGCAAAAGGGGGGTTGAATGCTATATATACACAGTATCCACTTATAATTTACTATTATATTAATCATATATATGGTAATAATATAGAATATTCATTGATATAATATCAATGAAGAAATATCATATTATTTACTAATGTTAGTGGAGTATAAATAATAAAACCAGACATCAAATGACAGATAACACTAGTAATTAATTTTACTTTCTAAAAAAAAAGAAAAAACGGAATCTTACAAAGTTGGATTGTAAGAAAGAGGTGAAGAAGAGTTTAGACATGTCAGAAAGCTAGATTTAAAAGGTATATGCCAGACACGAAGACTGGGAAAACGATTTGAAATGTACAGGTTCTTTGATATATAGTGGCCATAAAAAGATAACAAAATTCCGTCAAACGCATCACAAAATCTATTAACCCATTATACAAAAAGGTAAATGGACCCCCTGACAAGAAATTTTGGTAATTGCGCCAACTACTGACCAAAATCTAGATGATAGTCTGTAGGGAAGACACACCCACAGTTCCCTATTGTTCCTATCAACTAGTGACGTGCATAGAGTTTTCCCCTTTAAAAAGTAAGGACAAAGGGAAGAGAGGACATTATGACTCTTGGACACACTCTGAAACACACTGGGACACAACAATTACACCCTTGGACTATACTCAAGACTCTCACTCAAACAATCTCAATTAAATTAATTCATTTTATTAATAGCAGGAGTATATTTATATATATGGATAAATCCTGGTCAGATTTAAATCATTAGAAATCATAATTACCGTATATACTCGAGTATAAGCCGAGTTTTTCAGCCCATTTTTTGGGCTGAAAAACCCCAACTCGGCTTATACTCGAGTCAAGGTCTGTATTATGGCAATTTGCATTGCCATAATACAGACTGGGGGGAGAGGGGTGCTGGCAGAGCTGTACTTACCTGTTCTGCAGCTCCTGTCAGCTCTCTCCTCCTCCGCGCCGTCCGTTCAGCACCTCGGTCAGCTCCCAGTGTAAATCTCGCGAGAGCCGCGGCTCTCGCGAGACTTACAGTGTGAGCTGACAGAGGGAGCTGCACGGACGGCGCAGAGGAGGAGAGAGCTGACAGGAGCTGCAGGAAAGGTAAGTACAGCTCTGCCAGCCCCCCTCTCCCCCCCCACTGAACTGCCACTGGACCACCAGGGAAGGAGAGCCCCCCTCCCTGCCATGTATCAAGCAGGGAGGGGGGACGAAAAATAAATAAAATAAGAAATAATAATAAAAAAAAATAATAATAAAAAAAAGGGGGTATAAGGACCACTGTGGGAGGGGGGGGTATAAGGACCACTATGGGAGGGAGGGGGTGGGATAAGGACCACTATGGGAGGGAGGGGGGGTATAAGGACCGCTATGGGAGGGAGGGGGGGTATAAGGACCGCTATGGGAGGGAGGGGGGGGATAAGGACCACTATTGGAGGGAGGGGGTGGGATAAGGACCACTATGGGTGGGTGAGGGGTATAAGGACCGCTATGGGAGGGAGGGGGGGGATAAGGACCACTATGGGAGGGAGGGGGGGGATAAGGACCACTATGGGAGGGAGGGGGGGGATAAGGACCACTATGGGAGGGAAGGGGGGGATAAGGACCACTATGGGAGGGAGGGGGGGGATAAGGACCACTATACCACTATGGAAGGGAGGGGGGGATAAGGACCACTATCGGAGGGAGGGGGTGGGATAAGGACCACTATGGGAGGGAGGGGGGGAGAAAAGGAACACTATGGGAGGGAGGGGGGGATAAGGACCACTAGGGGAGGAAGGGAGGGGGGGGATAAGGACCACTATGGGAGGGAGGGGATAAGGACCACTATGGGAGGGAGGGGGGGGGATAAGGACCACTAGGGGAGGGAGGGGGGATAAGGACCACTAGGGGAGGGGAGGGGGAAGTAAGGACCACTAGGGGAGGGGAGGGGGAAGTAAGGACCACTAGGGGAGGGGTGAGTCAGGACCACTGGGGGAGGGGGGTGAAGGAACACGGGGGTGGGGAGGTAAGGACCACTGAGGGAGGAGGAGGGGAGGTCAGGACATATGGGGGGGCAAATATCCTTGCACCGGCCCTGCACACACTGCATTCATACACTGCATTCATACACACACTGCATTCATACACACACTGCACTCACACACACTGCATTCATACACACACACACTGCATTCATACACACACACTGCACTCATACACACGCTGCACTCATACACACGCTGCACTCATACACACACGCTGCACTCATACACACACGCTGCACTCATACGCACACGCTGCACTCATACGCACACACTGCATTCATTATACACACACTGTAAATAAATATTCAATTAATATATTTTTTTTAGGATCTAATTTTATTTAGAAATTTACCAGTAGCTGCTGCATTTCCCACCCTAGTCTTATACTCGAGTCAATAAGTTTTCCCAGTTTTTTGGGGAAAAATTAGGGGCCTCGGCTTATATTCGGGTCGGCTTATACTCGAGTATATACGGTAGCTAAGGAATATATGGTTATAAAAATGCCATTCCTGCAGGTGGAATAAATGTAACAATATATGAACGGTAAATTTGCCAAATGTTAGCATACCAAATTTTTATCCAGAGGTATTGACTTGTTCTGATATAAGATAGTGAATCTCATTTAGGAAAGTTAAAATTTGGCAAACGTAAAATCTAGTTAGAATTATTCTTATTGGATGGTCATATGACCACCTGCTGAATGATCTGGTATGAGGATTACTTTAATTGTAAAATTGCAATATAATAGGATATCTTGCCTATGAGGATTGTAGCCAGCCGTGGAAGAGTTAATTCAGCGTGATTTGATTGTCAGCCAAAGATTTTATTGCTTTACGCTGCACTGATGTGTACTTCTGTGAAGTTTTGTCTTCTCTGTGAATTTTTCTAAGCAGTGTCCTATCATAAAGCTTGTTGACAACTGGTTGCTTCACAGATTGTCACGCATGTTATATATATTATTTTATTATTATTGTCACAAAACATTATATTTTTATAATTAATTTGTGATTACTGTGTGGAGTTAAATCCTCTAGTGAAACTTCCTCTAGGATCTAAGAGAATTAAAATTGTGGGTAATTCTTAACTTTAAATAATTAATCAAGGGAACAGTGCCAAGATATACAAGTTTAATATAATAAAAATTATTAAATTAATTTTTGATAATTTTTAAGAAAATATTATTTTTTTATATTTATCACCACATAAATATCCTCACAGAACACATATGTATTCGTGACCCTATGGTGTTTAATCCACCATTAAAGGTGGCTTTTAAGTCCCCTAAGAAGGGAGTAAAACTTACCTCATTTCCGGCTCCGCCGCTGGTCTGCCTCCATGGTGACATCAGAATTGGCATTTTACCCAACGGAAAAGCATTGGATTGGCTGAAATCATCAAAGAGGTGGAAGGGGGAGAAGGGGGGGCAAAACACGCCCTTATAGAGATGTATTGAATCAATGCATCTCTGAGGAAATTCTGCATCTCCATGCAGAGCGTGGAGACCCTGAATGGCAGTGCTGCCTACGGTGCAGCACTGCTCCAGGAAGTAGCCACTGGAGGTGTCCCAAGGGGGGCAATGTTAACACTGCCTTTTCTCTGAACAGGCAGTGTGTGCATTAGAATGCCTGCAGGTAATGATTATACTGAGCAGAACAAATACATTAAGCTGTAGTTCTGGTGACTAGAGTGTCCCTTTAAAATATGGTTTGGTGATTTAGGGTGTAACCATATACAAATAAATATTCACTAAACAGTGAATTGAAATGAGTGTCCAGATTTAGGTCAGGACACCGATGTTAGATCAAAATCTCCAGTCGTATTGGACTATTCCACTCTGAGGCTAAAAACCCATTACTTTTGCTATTGCGAATGGATTAATTCACAAAAAAGAATAATAAAAAATGACAGTGCGGTGGCACACAAAGAATGATTGCGCTCATAATTAAGTAATACTCTGAAAAAGCTGCGGCAATAGAGCTAAAACGCATTCATGCCTCCAACAACCCGAACAGCCTGGGTTTCTGAGCAGAATGATTGGCATTCGATGACTAAGACACAGGCATCCGTGCTTGTCGGAGATGTGTGTGTCTGAATAATAGAATGTGTCCTTCGCTTCAAATATGCTAAGCACCCCCTCCCTTCAGCAGGCGAATAGATGACCCTGGGAAGCGTAAACATCCATGCAGCCTTGGTCATCGCTTGCCGCAAGTTATTTCTACAAATCAGGGCAAAGCAATTATTTCATATAAAGGGAGGCCTTTAAGAAGATTGTAAAAAAATAAAAATAACCTATTGTTTTCATGGGTGGTGATATTGGAGTAGCTTGTCACATGCAGATGTTTTCACACATCTTGGGTTTTTACCTAGTGAAATAAATACCATACCACGTCCATACCACGCAGGTTACCTAAAGGAATTAGGAGCTAAACAATGGAGGTCTCCAGTCCTTGGGGTATAATGCATTTTGGGGGATTTGAGGCTTGGGTTCCAAAGCTCTCCTCCCTACCACGTCTCCAGTGGACACCACTGTAATACAGCATAGGTTGGTATCTGATATCATATCTTGCCAATGTCTGTAGTAGTAGCATGGAATTCTGTGATTGAGCAGTGCCTGGTGGCAATCATTGAGGAGATCAGTTGGCTTTCACAGCACTGTTCCTTTAATCAGATCACAGTCGCATCTAATTAATCTGTGGGACACTTATTTTATTATTATAGAGATACCGCAAACTCCCAATATGAATTAAACTAATACCGAGGCTCTCTATACGTAAAACAAGTGAGTAAAATAAGAGTGCGTTCACAGTTCCAAGGTTCCCTCGGGTCCTAAAAGTCAGCAGAGATAACAGACCTAAAACTGCAGTAGGTATAGGTATCATTGTAAAGACTTTATTGTATCAGGGTTCCACACTCCCTCACCAAGGAAACAACACTGAAAACCTTTCTGTGATAATCTAAAGGCAAGTAACTGACTACACCTGTACAAAATCATCATCTCCCATTACACCCTTGGGGCAGTCAGACGTACAATATTAAATTATAAAATAAAAACAAATGCACATTTCTTTCAAGTCAGTGAGGCTGGTCCATAGGGACAGAAATTATCAAATCCAGAAATTTTAGAATTGCGGGATGATTTTGAAAAACAAAAAAGTCATGTGCTCTGGGTATAGTCCTCCCACACATGCGGTGTTTTCGGATGTCAGATCTTGGTATTATCTACTAGGTCTCACAGTATCATGGAGACGAGTAAGACCTTTTTAAAGTGGTTGTGGTTTCATAAACAAGAGTATCTTCATGTAACACAAACATGTGTTCCTGATCCTGTAGTGTTAAAACCACCGTTTAGGTTGCTTGCTCCCCTTTAATCTTGTTAAAAGGGGAGGAAATGTACCTATTTACAGCACTGCATGGGTCTGCCAGCGCTGGCCCCTGCCCCCTTGGTGACATCATTAGAATGATTTCAGACAATCCAAAGCATTGGACTGGCTGAAATCAGCAAGGAGGTGGGACTGGGTAGGACCAAAAGCTGGTTTGGCGAGTCAGCACTTTCTGATAGAGATGCATTGAATCATGAAGCTGTAGTTGTTCTGGTGAGTATAGTGTCCCTTTAAGGTTTCTGGTGTTGCACAGGACATGGCCTCTAGTTCGGTCATGTGGTGAGTTAAATGGGCAGAGCGCAACAACAAATCAAATTCCAGGGGTAGAGTCAAGCAGCCCATCATATATAGACCACCAGCTGCAACTGCCTACTGGTGCAAAATAGGAAGATCCCCTCCTCGGTACAAGTAGTCAAGACATTTTAGAGTGGTTTGACTTTTACCTGGGGTCTGCTGGACGCTCCTCCCTTACACTGGGAAGAGACAGAAACTCCTGCATGGAGCTCCTGTTAGTGCTCTTGACATAGCATTGCAGTACAGGGTCAGCTCGTTGACGGCGTGAGATGATCGCTCTCAGCCAATGAGCAAAGCTCTGCACTGCCGGGCTTAGAACAAGCATAGACATTCTGGTTCTCTGAGAGGTGTGGAGTGGAGATTGTTAAAACCCAGGTAAGAAGTCAAACCGTGTTTCCCGCTTCTCCGGATATCATCCCAGTGTTTTTAAAACTGTGCCTAAATGAACATGAATCTCAATCAGTGAGTGAGAGCGAACTCAACCACATTCAATCAAACACAGCCACACCTGCTCCCAGCTGGCGTCTACAATTCTCAAATCATGGCCTACACATCCTACACTTAACATGATGGGGAGGAGGAGGAAGAGGGCTCTGGTTATTTTGTCATAATATCCATATTCATTTTTATTTAAGTACCAAAGGAGAAACCACACTGGCACTCAACGGGTTAATGAAGAATGCATATTCAGCCTACAGTAGAAATAAATGCAGGCTTTCATTTTGGAGACAACGGGATCTACTTAAAGAAAACAGCTTCCAGGCTGCAATTAGATGGAGTACTTCCAAGACATTTCACAGCCTCTTCAGAATCCTTTCTTAAGTGATAACATATCAATGCGACCCCAAACAACGCATCTTAGTCCGCCTGAGATCCCTGGCAGAACTTTCCATTCACTTTCCGTGTAAAGCAACCATGGCACTCACTTCTGACTGAGCAGTCCTTTTGTCCGTGCCAACAGTTGTGATAAACGTGATATTTATGTGCAAAGGAATATGCGTCACCTGCAGTTATCCTGCAGTACTGCAGCCAGCGTGCAGGGTATAGGGCAGTTTGTATGTGATAATAATACTAGTTCTTGGAGATGTCAAATATGCTTCATATCCTTCTCAGTAAACCTCACACTCTATATAACTCAGGTGTGGCCTTATTGTGTACTGTGAATGTAGTACTTTTAACATAGCAAAGATGGGAAATATAAACAGCTCTATCCCTTCACTTACATTGAGTGGTTTATAGCAACTTCTCCAGTAAGTGGTATGAAAGGTATGAATAAAGGATGGGTGTGGGGTACAATGGGGTGAGTCTACATGGAGAAGGGTCAGTCTCATGCAGAAAGACCGTCACCCTGGCATGAATTTGGGGCTGGCCACATACAGCATGCTGTTGAAGCGCTCTCGCAGGGGCTAAATTCCTCTGAAGTCAGTTTGTGTAATGCACGTTCATGTTCACTTACTTAGTGTCCCCAATGTAGAACCCAAAGCGTGGGACATGATCCCCCTTACTCCCATTCCCTGTTACAAGGAACCTGCAACCTTCTCATACAGACCTACCAAATATGAAATAAAGTTCCACAAAACAAATTCTATCAGCAGTCTGCAATCTCAGAAAAGGACTACAACTATGGCTAAATCCAAACAAAAGAGTACCAACTGCTAACAAATATCAAAAAAACCACAAGTAGTACTTGCACTCAATCACAATAGGTGCAGGTATCAGGGTCACTTCCAAAGACCCTCAATAATGTTATACAAAAAAAATATACCAAGTGATGCCGCACTCCATAGAATAGATATAACTGAATATAAATTTATTAGCAAAAATGCACTAAGGACAAATGTAAGCTTATATAAAGACAAGAGAACACCATATGTTTATATATGAAAAATATCTTACCCACTATACTATAAAGTGCAAAATACCACATGACCATGGTTCCTAAATGAACATTTATAAAATACAAAATCCTCTGCACAGAATAAACCTCATGGTCCAGCAAAACAACAGACTGTACATAAGGGTATTGAGTTTTGTGAGAAAAAATCCTGGTAATGTACATCAAAGTTAAAAAAAATAGGGATCCCAGAACAAAACTCAATGTTGGAAAAAAAGGTCATGGATGGATCTCACCCATGGGTTTGGCTGGGAGGCCTCCTGTTTGCTTTAAGAGTCCCAAATCCAGATGGATATACTCTTCTGTAATGTGTCCCAAGTGTTATATTTAGAAACTCCCACTGGGGAACAGAGAGACTGGAGATGAATGTGTGCAAAGATGTGGGTTCCTCCTAGTGACAGCAGGATGCAGGCTGGAGAAATAATGGAGACATTCTCCATCCTGCTGTCACTAGGAGGAATCCACATCTTTGCACACATTCATCTCCAGTCTCTCTGTTTTGCTGGACCATGCATGGAAATGAGAAAATCCAGGTAACCTTTTAGAACAAACTGTCAGGATCGGGACAGGGATCCAACGCGCAAAGTACAAACAGGAGGTAGGTACGTATACCGGACCTTAGAATGGCCGGACTAACGTAAGGAGTAAGCAAAGAATGGTCTAGAGACAAGCCGAGGTCGAGGGAACGAGAGAGCAGATAAGCGAGAGACAAGCCGAGTCAAAGGGTAATAGAGGTAAGCAGGGTAGAACAAACAAGCCGGGTCAAAACCAAAGAGACAAATAGATAACAAGAGCACTGAGTGACTAGACAAGCTAGAACCACGACAGGGCAACGAGCAAATGCATAAAGCCCTACTTTATACCCTGGTTCTAGATAGGTAATCACGCCCCCGACGAGTCCTGATTCGTGGTCGGGACTTGATTGACAGGTCGGAACGGATTGTCGTCATGACGTCGGCTACTGAGCGCCGCGTCATAAAAGGAAGCGGGTCCCTCGCGGCCGGCCTGTAAAAGGCTGAGAGAACTGCGAGGAACGAGTGAGTCAACCCCTCTGAGAGGATGAACGTCTAAGTATCTCACCTCCTCTGAGGTAGAGACAACAGGTACCCTGACACAAACCCAATGTAAAATGTAAGAATTAGAAACAAATCAAAGTCCATCTGAATTCTCATCAATAGAATTCCATCTCAAACAAAAACCCCAGAAACCAATGACAGGTTAGTTATGGAGCCCTGCTGAGTGGGGCTTGCCAAAAACCCAATGGCGTTTACCAGTTGTAGCTGAAAAGAACCTGTTTACTTGTCCATTATTAAACCAGTACCGTATAAATCTCATTCTTTCTACGTGGGTCGGGAATACTTTTATCATCACCCGATCGAGTCTTCAAATTCATTGGGGAATTAATTGTTGAGTTAGTCCAGACTGTACTCTGTATGCATGCAGTAAATAACCCAATCCATGATATTGGTACAAGCAGCAGAGACTTTATGCAGCTGGGGTTGAGCACTGCAGCTCAAATCTTATATAATAGTGAAATTGGACCTTTATAGAAGCATCATAAAATGGGGTTAGACAGCAAACACACACACATTGGTGGGCCAGCAGTTCCAATAGACTTCATTTGATTAAATACTCTGGTCTATGCCGTAAAATCCTTGAGTCCAACTCCTTATAAAAGGATAAAATCTATAGGTTTTTGCAGCCAAACAAACTGTATTGTCATCACCCCCAAGTGGTCAAGTATGGTAAGGTTTATTTAAACTTGTACAATGCGGCCTCAAGCAACGACTCCTGCGCTAACAGAATGTGACTGCAGTTCGTGACACTTTACAAATTGCTTAAGGCCGGACGCTAATTGTGGAGGTGTCACTTTTATGATTAATTTTATTCTGTTTTTATGTCTCCTTATTCACTGCAAAAGGATTAAACTATTACTGATTCTGCTATTGTCTTCCAAGTTCCAATTGCTGTGATTTCAGTTCTTGAATAAACAAGAGCTCAAGATGAAAACAATGATAAGCTCATCACAGAGAATATATCAGATTTGATTGAGAATGGCCATGTGTCCTTTCTCCTAGCAAAACACTATCAGCGTTATTCACCAACGTGTGACTTTGGGAAATCAAGCCATAATATCCAGTGTGGGAAAATAAAATAAAAATAAAAAGGCATTCAGCTACGTTTACAGTTTGGGTAATTTAGCCTGAAATTTTAAACTCACTTTGAATTCCCCAAAACTCACACTTTAGTGAATGAACCCCTATGAAAATGAATAGTAATATAGTAAGCTGGTATGTGTTACAGAATGGCCTATACAAAATGTGTTTTAAATACTCTGGGTCTGGTGATATGTACATAACCTCTGTTTGAAGTGTTTATTAAGGGGGGGGGGGGGGGAGAGGCGGGGCAAGCCTTCCCATTGGCATGTCCAAGGTTATTGTGTTGTGTGACACGAACAAAGGACCGCCGGGGATAATTAGCTCAACCTAGTTGACATCACATGTGGGTATTGACAAGGCAGGCATAATTTATGGCTCTCTATCTGTGTGAGTACCTGCTAATCCCATCCCAGTTTGTATTCTCATTGGTGTACAGAATGGTAAATTCATTTCCTTTTGTGCTGTGGTCTTTAATAAAAACTCCAGAATAAAGGGATTCAGCAAGTTGCCAACAAGAAGTGTGTTGTCGTGTCTCTTTCTGAGGTTTTTGAATCTGTGCAAGTGTCAGGCGTGCTGATCCACTAAGGAACCATATTCATTGAAGTGTATTGCCATTGGAACGAGCTAGTTATTTTACTCTGTAACAGACGTAACATACAATCCCAGCATATCCTGGGTTGCCAGTGAGTCTGTTACCAAGTAAATGGAACCTTGGGGCTTCATTGAGCGGTGCAGATTACGCAAATAACCACATGGACGATAGCAGGCTTGAACTGGTAAACCTTTAGTGGCAGAGACGCCAGGGCCGTGACAAGCACAGTATGCGTCACAGGAATCAAGGATATAAAAAAGTCATCATACCTCTCCTGCCATTATAGCAACGATTACAACTCAATATGCAAACCTGCCTCTACTTAGGATTCTGAAAATCACGACAACTCAAGGAAATGGACACACTGACACATTATGGGACCTTGCTCCGTTATGTTGCCGTAGCTACAAATATAACAATATTAACTTTCAATAGATAGGGAGTTGGGGGATCACGGGAAATGCAATTTTGAGAATCATTTCCCTTTTATGGAAATAGTATTTATTTTACACAATTTATGTCATTATTTATATACCAGAATTATTGCATATGGTTCGTTAAAGTGCAAAATCTGAACCTGAAAGCAAATAAAATATTACCAAATATAACACCCCTTCTAGGGAGCGTCCGTCTTTTAGTACGCGGTCTTAACTCTTCATAATTTCTCTTCTCTGTAACAATACCATTAAGATGGTTATATAGATCAAACTATACTATACACCGACCAAACTGCAGGATTATTCACTAAGATTGGAAATGTTGGGAACTCTAAGCAAATTTAAAATTTAAGTCTGAAATAGGAAAAGTTATTTACCGAAGTGTGAATTATTGGGAATTCAGTCTTTTAACAAGTCCTTGGAGCTTGAATACGAATACTTAAATGCTTAATACTTAATGCATTTTTTCATTTTAAGCAGGAATGGGCATTCGTGGAAAGAAACGTTAAGAGAATTTGGCTAATGAGGAGACACTTTCTACCCAGATCTTAAAGTAAACCCTGAAATGTACAAAAACAAAACTACAATTTACATTTAAATCGCCCCTATCCACATTGAATACATGATATATTACAAAGATACATACTGTATACAATGTCAGATATTGGGATATACTCCTTTCACTTCGTCTTATTGTTAAATTGGATACAGTCTCCATTTTGCAGGTCTTTGGGTGTGCTGGTTGGCAAATGCAGTTATTATAAATCAAAGGTTATAATTTCTATTTATGGCTTGAAAATATGCCTTTGCACAAATTCCGGATGTTCACCTAAAACCACCTTGCTGTTCTGACTTGTGACTCTGCTCTTCCTGGGGTAAGAATGAAAAAAAACCTGGTTGAAGCAATAATTGTCTGCTTTGTCTATGGGCCTTCCTCTTTAGAGCATCCGCTGATGGCCTCCAAACTAAATTAATGTAAATCATCTTTCTATATCACTCCAGGGATCGCTGTGAGAACACACTATTATTCATTCATCAAATTAATGCCAGAGAACCCATTTGGCCTCCTGCACAGAGTCTCTGCAGTCTAGAGTGGCCAGTGCTATATTCAAGTGTATTAACCCTGTTAGGTTCTAGGGGGAAATCAATGCACTCTGATGGTCCTTTATGGCAACACTTGTCATTAAAGGCTAGAACAGCACTCCTATTGTTACATTCACTATGCTCGGATTTGTCAGCAGTTGCAATTACAGATACTGTACAATTTCAAGCTGTCTAGGCGTCAATAGAATGTTTCAAGGCTGGATTTCAACATTACAATTGAAATCAAACCACTAGATTCACTGAACATTGGAGGGGTTATTTGTTGGCTGAAAGAGGCCATATGAGTTTGGCATTTTAATTATTTTCATTTAGCTCAGGGTGAAACAAGGTTTTTATTACGCCAGGCACCCGTACAGCTTCTGAGAGATCACAAAATCCTTTATCTTTGTGCCAAGAGACTCCCGGATAGGGAAGAAACACAATGGAACTAGTTTAAACATAAGGATCAGATCGGATTCTGACTGCATGACACGGGGCTGGCTGAACTACCATGCACTTTCTTAAAAAAAATCCTTCCAATTCCATATTGAGACACAGAACATTCTGACATGGCAGCTATAAGAAGGGCGGTATTTATGAAATCCTTTCACTTAAAGAGGACTTAAGCATGAACATGATGTATTATACAGCCATTTCTGCTGGCTTACTTTGGTGTTAATAGGATCTTGCAGTACTCAATGGTGTTTAAACAGTACAGGTGCACAATGCACCCTTAATAATGATACATTGAGGCATTCAGCTGAATCAATGGGATCCATATACTAACATCACAATAGCTAAGGTACATTTTGATGCATATGCAATTCCTTCTACAATAGAGAGTTGCCATGTTAACTACTAATCAGGTACAATGCCTTCTGTTACCAGTGATGAAGTGGATTTCACTCTAGACGTGTTATTTGAATTTTACAGTAAGTGTGGCGGGGTGGAGAAGGACCTACAGAGAGGGCTCTTTGGTCATGGCTGTGCCCTCGTCATATTATTTAAATAGTGATGCAGACAGAGTAATCATCACCAGCACCATTCTTGCATACACACATACATATACTACACACAAATGATAATACCCATTCATACCGCAAATAGATGCAAATACACACATTGACACTCGTATTACTTGCACATTCATATATGCACTACTGCTGAAACCATGTACAGACACACATAAGGATTCACATTAATTCAACACTAGTACAGACACACAGTCACATGAATACAAATACATGCAGTGCAATAAATGTTGTACTTCCCAATACTTTACTTAAAATGTGTGTATACTGGCCGTCAAGGGGCCTCGGGCCTGAATGCTGGGAATAGATTATGCAGCTAAATGTATAACGTGTATCTGAACAGATTCATGCCTATATGAACTGGATGATATGGGTTAAGGAGCACGTCCCATACACAGAAGAACTTTGCCATTTGTCTAGAGAAGAACAAATTTGTAAAGCAGGTCTGTTGTTGTATTAATTATCTGCAGAACAGCTGGACGGCAGGATAAAGTCATAACGCTGGGATAGACGCAGCCAATTATTGCTTGATTTCATCGAAACAGCACGGAAACAAAATGATCTGCCAGGCCCCCTATGGCGGAAAGTAATGATGGAGGGAGGAGGAGACAGGGGTAGAGAGAACCAGACCAAGGTCTGGGATCCGAGTTCTGACTAGTTCGTCAAACAAAGACCATCTCACAACAACCCCCAAAAAAACGTAAAATTAGCATTTTTCCCATCAAAAAAATGATGCAAAATAAATTACATTTTTTTTAGTTTTTTACCTTAACTGGCAAAAATCAATAAAGATAGTAAAAAAAATAAACAAAGGCACTGGTAACTTAAATAGTGCTTAGGACAGAAGTGTGCCACATAAAAGACCATCTGTTTGTTGTGCAGGCAGAATTAAAAAACATTTCAGAGATTGTAAGAAAATATTTTTAGTACCATTTTATTTCCGATTTCACCAGGTCACCCTATATGCAAATTATTCCTCTATGTTAGCCAATTATTTGGATGTAGGGGTTACACTATATCACAAATTATGATCTTCTTAGAAGTCAGAAATCTGAATTTCTAAATGTAGCACACGGCAACACAGATAGACCAAGAGAAAGACATGCCACATAGCAAAATGTAACCTCTTTTATAAAATGTAAAATAAACAAAAAAAGGAGGGAGGTATTCACCAAATAAAGTTTTTATCGGCCTCTGATTTCCAATTCGATTTTCAATTCACTGGATATGAACTAACCTCTACGATGTGACATTACAGCTACCTTCTGAAAAGGCACAGTCAGGGCATTTTATGCAAATCCGCTTACTTCTCCCATCATTTTACATCATCTAGTGCAAAGCCCTCAAAGAAGATAATATGAAGTTAATATAGTCTCATCTTCTAAGGGGACATCGTTTTTCTAACTGTATGAAAATCGAGTTAATTTGCAAACTACTACAAAAATGTTTTTCTAAACATTTCTTATTCAAAATGTCGGCAGCTATAAAATGTCATGATGAGTTTACAAACACTTCTGCTTAATATGTTGGCAAAAAAAACAAACAAAAACATGTTCATCAATAGCATTTACTGGGGTGAATAATATATAAAACGGCAAAAATATGATCGAGACCCTTTAAAAAATTTTTTTTATTATTCCTCTCTCAATATAGATGACAAGAGTTTAGCAACATTTTAGTTGCCTTTAAACGGAGTGCATGACATTCAAGGAACATTTTTAATATCCACAGGTTTATATATAAGGCCGGTAGTATTTAATGCGCAATACTGCTCAGAAATAATGTCGTTAAAGCAGATTCTGCTTCAAAACGACTAATTTGCAAGAGTGAACGAGTTAAATTGTCCTTTCACTGCCTCCGAGACTCCTGCGTAGAGTTTCATCCAATTAGAACCAGATATTGCTTTGACTTATCCAAGGAGCAGTCCCCCTCCCCTGGCCTGAGTCTGTCTGATTTACTCCTCCTGTCTTGCCGGAGAGCTCAGCATATCGTAGCAATTAACCTCTCTACAGTCAAGAACGCAGGATTCAAAACATCCATCTTTGCTCCTCCAATATAGGAAGCGTTCCATTAACCCTACATGTAAAGAAACGGCCCATTTCACAACGTTCCTTCTACAAATGTGAACACTTATCTCTCGAATCAGCCAGTAAAATCTCTAAATAACTGTGCTTTATGTATATTAAAAATAAGTACAAGGCGCAGTTTCATTCAAATGAAAATGACCCCAATCACTCCAGTCCCATAATTTGTCAGAGCTTTGGTTAGTCCTTACTGAACATTCCATACTGCATACTGGGTAAGAGGGTGTTGGCTCAATGTACCCGCATAGAGTGCTCGAAAATCCCTCATGCAGGCACAGAGCACTCTCACGAGCCCAGAGCACGCATTAAAATAATTTACATAGGAGTGGACCACGCTCTCACTGTCTCTTCCAGACAGCCACAAGAGGCAATTCGAGTTGAGAACCAAGTCAAACTCTGTTCTCAATCAAAATCTTGCTTAAAAGAGCATTTGACTGATGCAGCATGGTATTTGGCCATGCATGCGCCCTAGCCTCTCAATGTTTCTCTGTGGCAAATCATTGGATTGGCTGAGATAATCAATGTTGATGATCTCCACCAAGAAGACAGGGCAGCAGGACAGAGACTGGCGGGACGAGGCCCAAAAGTCTGAAAGATCACTCACATGGGTGCAGAGCAATCCATCACACTCTCACAATAAAAATAAATGATCAGGTATGAGGATGATATTATAATTAATTAGCACACTTTTCTACAAGTATTTACAGATAAAATATTCCTAGACAGAAAGCGGGGTGGGGAAAGTAAATGAAAATGATAGAAAAATAATAAACAGCATGAGGTAACAAATAGGCAAACAAACAGATAAAGGATATTCTGTACAATAACAGCTGATGTGGAATATCTCAGGCACCTGTTGTCTTAATTACCAATCTATAAATAAGGTCTCCACTGTAAGATAATAATTTGCACGAAGTGTTGCTGATATATAACAGTAACAAGCCTCCCTGGATTAGCACCCATGTAAATGTCTGCATGTTTCCTATAAAGTGTCAGCTTTTGGTGGTAAATGGGAAATGTTGCTGATTTGGGTCCCTGGTGGTTGATAACCGAAAGCTGAGAATATTCACAAGTTGGAGAATTAGCGAAGCGCAGCACAAGATGGTCCATAATGAATCCACTGATAAGTCGAAAACGCAAGACAGGCAATCTCTAAGCTGCGGCATTAGGGAACGTCTTAACGATACTAAAACCGTCTATGCAAACATGTTTCAAAATGAATAAAAGCAGAGAGTTATATTGTAACCCAGATTACACAAGAGAGGTAATCCGCTCTGTCACATTTCAGAGTATTCTGGAATCCAGTAGTAAAAGTACAGTAACCATCGCTTGTGTTATTTATATAATTAGATTAATGGAATTTTGTTCTGATATCATAGCTGCCTTGTGTAAAGGCACAGCCTGGGGATTTCATGCAAATTAGCTTGCATTTCCCACGATTCCCATGTCATCTCAGGCAATATTCCAAAAAAAAAAAAAACTGTCCCTATTGTAATTTGTACCCTGTAATGCACGCTTTTTTTTTTTTTTTAATTGTCTTACATTGCTATTCAATAAACAGAAACAAAAGTCAGTAGACGGCAGACCAATTCCTAACTAGTCGAGTCACCACCAATCATGAGTCTTTCATTCTGTGTCTGATTTTGTCCCACGAATCCCAGTAAAGCTCATTCAACAGACATAGGTACAACTACTTTCTTTACGACAAAACCATAAATTAACCATAAAAATTTAAGCATACACACGATGGACAAAAAACAGAAGCATTTGTTTTTATTAATTTGTTTTCTTATGATAATATTAATTTACTACCCAAGCCCAAAACAAATGTTTTCCAATATGGATAATTTTGCTAGCACTGTATACGGAGCTAAAACCTACTTATCATATAAAAAAAAAAAGCTTATTCAGAACAATATAACAATATCTCCATATATTCCATAGAGTGTGGTATTGCCATGGAATTCTGGATACATTCAAATTCATTGGCAACATTTTAACACATATTAGACTGATTTGCATTCCCTACCCAGAATCCTCCAGTTGTGTTGGAAGTGTGGCTCTCTGTGTTATTAACAGCTATAGGAGAAGGTCTAATTAATCATTGATTTTACACCAGAAACAAGTGTAAGGCCTCTTAAACCCCAAGTAACAGACAACATCATCTACCCTTCTACAACAGTAAAGTAAAATCTGTCCATGATACATGTACATGTTAATGACCAAAATAAAGGTTGATTAGAATAAAAAGTGAATTCATAACAAAAGCTCAGTATTGTTCCCTTAACAATAAGATTTGATGTCACTGTAAGGTCTGTACCTAATTACCAACGCTACGTATCAGGAAAGGACATAATTATAACACAGAAACGCACCTATAACACTTAAAACATTTGTTCATTTTACTTTATGTTTCTTTAAATTGGACTGACATCACAATCCAGTTCATTACTGTCAAGGAACACATTCTATTAGAGGGTCCTCCACATATGTTCAATGGCAGAACAACGCCAGGCTTATAATAATGATTGACAGAAAGCCAAGGATGAACTGCTGCATGCAGGATAAAGTTAGAATTTAATACATTTCATATTATTACATTTAACTTACACTTTGTTTCAATCCGTGAGGGTCTATGACATGCATTCTTCTACCTTGGTTTTGGGATTTTATTATTATTATTATTATTATGATATTTATATAGCGCCGTCAAATTCCGCAGAGCTTTACAATGGGTGGACGAACAGACATGTAGTTGTAACCAGACAAGTTGGAAACACAGGAACAGTGGGGTTGAGGGCCCTGCTCAATGAGCTTACATGTTAGAGGGAATGGGGTAAAATGACACAAAAAGGTAAGGATAGTTATTAGACTAGTGACAGTTGCAGAAGAGGAATCAGTCAGGAGCTATTAACAGTTTAATTGATATACTTATATGAAGAAGTGGGTTTTGTATGATTTTTTGAAGAAGTGGAGACTGGGTGAGCATCTAACGGAGGAGGGAAGTGAGTTCCACAGGAACGGTGCAGCCCTCGAGAAATCTTGAAGGCGAGCATCAGAGGTGGGAGTACAGACAGAAGATAGACGTAAGTCTTCAGCAGATCGTAAGGGCCTAGACGGGACATACTTGTGTATAAGAGAGGATAGATAGGTGGGAGCAGCATTATGTAGAGATTTGAAAACAAGAACCAGAATTTTAAATTGAGCTCTATATCTTACAGGAAGCCAATATAGGGACTGACAGAAGGGTGAGGCATGGGAGGTGCGGGCGGACAGGAAGATGAGCCTCACCGCCGCATTCATTATGGACTGTAACGGTGCAAGTTGGGAGCACGTAAGACCACTGAGAAGCGGATTACAGTAGTCAAGGCGAGAAAGGACAGTGGAATAGACCAACACCTTAGTCGCATCTGGCGTTAAGTAGGGTTGGATGCGCGCAATGTTTTGAGATGAAAATGACAGGATTTGGTGATAGACTGAACATGAGGCTTGAAGGGGAGGTCAGGGTCAAAGAGAACACCTAGGCAGCGAGCCTGGGTGGTGGAGCTGATGGTAGCACCGTTGACTTGGAGGGAGACAGACACAGGAGTAACAACACTTGAGGGAGGAAAGACCAGAATTTCAGTTTTGGTCAAGTTTAGTTTAAGGAAGTGGGCAGCCATCCAGTTAGAAATTGCAGAGAGGCAGTCAGAGACACTAGTCAAGAGGGACGGGGAGAGATCAGGAGAGGACAGGTAGATTTGCGTGTCATCTGCATAGAAATGATATTGGAAGCCAAAGGAGCTAATGAGTTTACCAAGGGAGGCAGCATAGATGGAGAGCAATAGGGGACCAAGGACTGAACCTTGGGAAACACCAACAGAGAGGAGGAGTTGGGGATTTGTGGTTTTGTGGTCTCTTTAGAAAGAAGAATGAGCTCCTAGACTTGGATTACACATCAATGATTTCTAGGGCTCAGCTCACCTTTTATTTGCATCTTAGAGGTACAAGTGAACATGTGGCAGTGGTTATAGTGGCCATATAAGAGAAACACAGGGGATGTCAGAGAGTCAAGGGTACAAATGAGGGTGAAATGGAACACTCACAAGGACAACAAAGTCAGAACGAAGACAACCATAATCTAAAATAATCCAGAAAACATACAAAGAAATAGACTATAGACAAGCCAAAAAAATTAATAAAAATAAGACCAGGTGAGTGGGAGGAAGCACTAAATAATACCTGTTTTCTGTGCTATGGTCTCGGGGACTAGGGTGTTTATTACCTAATGAACGGTTATTTACATTCCCATTAGTAACACAGAGAACGTTTTAGGTCAGACCAGGAAGTGATTTAATAATTATTTATACGGGGATCACGGTGTCGCTCTCATAATCCTCTGCAACAAATTATGGGATATGTAGTTCCGCACACAAACATGCCGATATTGTGGATTTTATAGGCAGTAGGTAAGTCACGTGACTTGTAAACAAACTTTGGTGCCCTTACATGTGCGCAAATAAAATATGCATGCTCTGCAATGAGCATTATCTTGCTCTACACCATTCTAACTTAACTGCCCCAGGTGTGACATGTCAGCTTGTGGAGTATTCCCGATGCCTACAAAAGGCAACATTTATCCGTTTGTTCTTCTCTTTTTTGTTAATTTTTTTAATTGAACGTTGTTTTGAAAGCATGTTAGCACAACAGTGGATACAGTTATTTGATAAGCATTGCTACAGATATCCGAAACCTGTCTTGGTCTTGGTGAGTATCCCATACACTTCAAAGAACATAGGAAACATACATTAAAGGGGCACTAAATGCACCAAAACAACTTTAGCTTAATGAAGCAGTTTGGGTGTATAGGTCATACCTCTGAAATCTAACTGCTCAATTCACTGCCATTTAGGAGTTAAATCACTTGTTTCTGTTTATGCGTCCCAAACCAGTGGTGTATTTCCCACGAGGCTAACAAGGCACTTTTAGGGGGGCGGCTTCTAAGCGCCCTGGCAGATGCCCTATTAGGCCCCCTGACCTCTTCCTGCTTAGCTTCCTTGCACCCCGCAGTGATGAGCCAGGATATGACGTGACCCGGCTACTGGCATCCACTGAGTGGCACGCGAGGGAGCTGAGCACACCCAGCAAGCCCAGCCACCAGCCAGCTCCACTGGACCCCAGGGGCAGAATCCACTCCAGCTCTCACAAAGGTAAGAAGGCTGTGTGAATTAAAATTGATATTTTAAAAATATCTAGAATACTTTGTAAGTGTGGGTGTGTTAGTATCAGGGTGTCTGACAGCGAGTGAATGTGTGTGTCTGTCAGTGAATGTGTCCCCCCACATTAATGCACTGCAGAGCTATTTGAACAGCGGAGCAGAAATGCTCTGCAGACTTCCCCTCTGGTATCCAGCGGTACATGTTTTTCAATCTGCTCCTTGACTGAGCGTGAAATTCACACAAAATGAAAAAAAAAGCAAAAAAAAAAAAAGCAATTTTGACTGCCTTTATTTCCAGATTTGAAACAAACACAGAATCTGAAATACAGAACATCTCCCTTCCCTCAGTCGCGCTACAAGAATTGTATTTCTGTTTTGGTGAACATATAGAAATGCGAAGCTGTACGTCTCAGGAGCCCAAGCGAAACTAACTCTATAACTTGGAAATGGATTATGAACGCTATTGTAATGTCACATCTCGGTGACAAGAAATCAGGATGAGCATGTTATTGTTCGTTACCTCGAGCAGACAAGGCCAGTAGGGACACACAAAAAAACCAAAACACAAATCCCAGGGACCAAGCAGTCAGGAGGAAACTTTCAAGCATAAAAATGTTTTATAATGAACAGAAGTCAAGCACATGGACAGATTTAAAGAATAAATAAATACATTTCACACTTTCACCACCGCCCTTTAACCCCTTAAGGACCAAACTTCTGGAATAAAAGGGAATCATGACATGTCACACACGTCATGTGTCCTTAAGGGGGTTAATAAAAAACACAAAGCAATCATATATGTAAATTAATAATCTCAATAAAGAATGACTTTTTCTTCACAACCTTTTTGCTTTCCATTTATACAACTGCATCAATGTATACATATAAATAAAACCATTCGGAGATCAATATAATCCAGTATAATAGCAGCTCTCCGCATAGGTGCCAACAGTCATTGATTTACCTGGACAGTCCTGTATTTTGGACCATGCACAGAGTGTTTCAGCAGTGCTCTGTGCAAGGTCTGTTTGAGGGTGTCAGTCAGCGTGACCACCCTACCCTTGATTGACACACCCCTTGAATAGACAAGCCCAACCCTAAACAGTGGTCTGCGCACCTTGTGCTCTTCTGTCCCGGAAGGTGGGCAAGAAAGATTGGCTTGTATATACTTTAGATTAGGCATGTGGTTTTGAGGCAGGTGGCCTAGACATTCATTCATGCTTTGGGGACTAGTAAGGGCCAAGTCAATATTTAAAGATGTCATAAAGCTTTGGGTTCCTGCAATCTCCACCGGTCTTGCTTTACAGACATGTACTATAATTTAGTATTTTAACCCCAGATCAATATCACTACCTTGCGATCAATTCGATTTCGGTTTATAAACTCATAACACACGTTAAATACAAAGGAAGTCGCCGGAATCCTGCACTGAATATTTTACTATGGTTATTTAACAAAAAAAATAAAAAAAAATACAATTGTGGAGATCTCACAGAGGGATTTAAATTGTTCCGCCCAAGAATCATAAAAGCTAAAAGAAATAAAAATAAATAAAATACCTAAATTGTTTAATGCTTCTTATTTAATGGTATTGGCCTACTTGCAATTGCCTAATCAGGTTTGCATGATTCACAGTTTAGCTCTGTGGGGACACATGTAGTTTGTTTAATCCAGTAATGACCAATATGTATTAGCGGTTGTAGGCAAGGAGCTTTCTGTTGGAAGACGTTTCTGCTAAATGCATCCACCTGCCATCTTGTCTAAAGATCAGGATGATTAGATTTGTTTTTGCCCATGTTGGGAAATCCAATCATTTCCCAAAAGAAACAACAACAAAAATGTGCTACAGCAAGAGAATGTACAACCAATGTGAAACTCCTACTAAACACACATCACATTATTATCCAGCATATGTTTCGTGTTCCTCTGTAGGCACACAGTGCTCTGTGTTTCGTTCTATTGGAGTTGTAAGATGCTTTGCTGTCTATTAACACGTCTATGGCTGAAAATCCAACGATAATCTTTAACAAATCAGATTGTTTTTGGTTTAAGAATTCATGGCACCACGATCCCCGATCTTTGGATATTTTTTCCTTGCACAGACTAATGAGACGCGGTATAAATGCATGCACTAGGATGCATTGAATTGTAATGGAATACTGCAAGCATATTAAAACACAGATTACTGGACATGGCTGGAGCCCGGGTACAACAGTATAACTAAATGTCATTTTTTTTATGTACTGTCACTTCGGATGACACCATCAGGATGCTTAGCCTCATTTGAGCTGTGCTCTATGCAATGGCTGAGAAAGATGTCTTCTGTGGTAATAACAGCCTACATGTAATCGATCGTGACACACATGGTATAATCTCTGAAACCTATTTATCCCCCGTTCAATATTTTGGTAAAAGAGGAACAAATAAATTAAAGTATGCAAATTTACCATATTCCAATTTTTCCTTTCAGTGTCTCTCTCTGAACATCACAGAAATTGTCTTCTTTGTAACTGGTTTGTCTATTATTTGTGCAAACTGTGTTTCAAATAAATGTTATGCTATATACACTATAGTCACCAGAACTACTATAGATTAATGTAGTAGTTGTGGTGTCTATAGCCTGTCTCTGCAGGCTTAGCATGGTAAACACTACTTTTTTAGAGAAACAGCAGTGTTTACATTACTGCCTAGTAACACCTCTAGTGGCAGTCACTCAGACGGTCACTATTCCTATTCCTGTGCCACAATGTATGCAGCACCAGTGTTCAGCATCTCAATTGCTAAATGCCCCACATAGAGATGCATTGATTCCATGTATCTATATGAGGTGATGCTGATTGGCCTAGTGCAGCGTTTTGCCATGTATGCGTAATTGCCTCCCAATGCTTTCCTATGGCATTCGTTTGGCAGAGATCATCAACATTGAGGATCTAAACCACGAAGGTGGGGTCAGCGGTAGTGAGACCAGTGCAGCAATGGAGAAACGCTCACCTGTTACTCTTTTGACTGCATTCTGACGAGGGCTGAGGACCTAAATAGGTAGTCCAACACTATAGCATTAGGAATACATGAAGGTGACATGAAGGTACATGGTGTGCAACGTTTTCTCTGCCAGGCATGTACAGAATGGAGAACTGACCTTGTATATTAACCTTCTCTCCTGTGCAGCTGAGTACTAATCCAGGTCAACAGTTCACTAATCGGCCTCTCATTGAGCCAGTGATACCCTTATTAGAAAAGCCGAACGTGCCCTACAAGACTCTGGAACCTGTCTCCATTGTATGGTAGATCAGTGTGCCAACTTGTTATGCACTCTTTACCAACAACTGGCATTCGGCATTACAAGACAGGTGAAAGGTCTTTGAACATGGTGTAATTTGGGGTCTAAATGTGTGTTATTTTCAGGAAGATATGGAGCAAATCTTAACCTTAACTGCTTCCCTAACTTGACACAATTGAAAAGCACAGTAATTTGTGTATACTCTATGCCTGCATCTTGCTTTGATAAGAAAAACCCACAGCATGTTGGCAATGAGGCATGTGTGTTTCTCTATGTGTGATGGTGTCTGTCATTGCATGGGGTCTAGGCTTGTCTCTGTACACAACTACACAGTCCATAGCGGGGGGCTGGCAAATAGTGCATTTTGTGTGGGTGGTGACAGGGACAGCTTGAGTCTAGACCCCCCTCCTCCCAAGCTATTCATCCTCTGCTGCTGCATAGTGCAGGTTCCTAGTCTCAGCTCAGCTGCACCTCATGAATGCTAAATCTGAAGTTGGAAATGAGGGGGGCAAGGAGGAGGAGACCGAGATCACAAGAGCTGGACATTTTTTATTAAAAACAAAAAAAATTCTGAGGGCACATTTTACGGTTTAGCGGCAGATATAGTTTATGCTGGAACAAGTGTGGGCTTTTGAGATTCCATTCTCCTCTTGGGAACATTCACAAGCAATAAGAGACGACGGAGAGGGACACAGGCAGAGATTGGTGAAGAGATTTTGTACACTGGCATTGTGTAACCCTGTCCACTTTCATCCCATTGCACTCAAACTATTTGGAAAATAAAGACAATTCAGCCTTAGAGCTTGTTTGGAAATTCTAAATTTATCCCATGACCGAAAGCTTCATATTCTGCAGATCTTTATTTACTTAAATCCATAGCAGCAAAAAAATCCTACAGAAACAAAGGAACCAATCAAAAACAAACAGTGTGTATATGAGGCGAAGTCCCTCAAGGAGGAGTTAAACCCTGCAAGGTAATTATTACAGTTTCTCATTAATAATTAAGGCACACGGGACATTGCACCCAGACCACTTCAATGAGCTGAATTGGTCTGGGTGCCTACTGTGTCCCTTGAAGCACCTTTCTTTCTTTGCTGCTCCATCCATAGGACAGGTCAGAGCTTTGCTTATCTATTCTGCTCACTGTATTATTGTGGAGTGTTTCCCCTTTATTGAAAGTGTTTTCCTTATTTAATAGCTTCTTTCTGTCCCAAAACTTTTACCCGAGTTCTAGGGCTGCATTATATGGAGATTCTTTAACTCACTATTATTTTTCTACTTTTGGGACCATATTAGCCTTAACTGCCCTCTTATACTGGGGCATCCTATTGTGCAAGGTTGTTTTCCGCGTTTTCCTTGTTCCTTGTCCTGTGCATTCGTGACATTCGGTGGATATCGGGGGCCCTGAATGCCTTTCGTGCTTCTAGAGCTTGGCGCCGGCTTTGTTGCGGCTCCTCACTCTACGCTCATTTTTTGGGGAGGATATCTTGAATTTCGCCTCTCGCAAGCTCCGCAACTGCCATTTGTATTCGCTTAGGCACTTTCAATGTGCTGGAGACGTGAGGAACATGGCAAACCTTCAACACACCTGCTAAGGCCTGTTTCTGCCTGTTGCATCCACTTATGCTCCTGTGTTACAGACTACTGTTTGGGGCCATTCTCCGGTCAGTCACATCCTGAAGTTTATCTTACTGTGGCTTACAAAGCAGGGCTGACAGTGTCCAACTTGTAAGTGGGGTGAGCCCTCACTATTTTTTGATACATATTGTTTGCTGCTTATTGTTGCCTGCATTTCCAACCTCCTATTATGGGTGGGCCCCAGTTTACACTGCATTCCTGTTCTGTCTACAACATACTACTGTATATGTTTAAACATCAAGGTCTGCCTATATCCATAAATTATCCTATGATGACATGTTTGCCTCTAGCAACAATCATCAGACTCCAATAAGTAAGGATGTGAATGTTTTTCTTAAAACTTGGCCGGATTATGGAGCCTATGCATTCACGACCCTCCCCTTCGTGATGATTGCGAGGGTCATTCACCACATTCGGTTTCAACAGGTTACAATAACACGAATTGCTTCGCTGACCCCTGGGCGCGAAGTATAATCACTTATTTGACATTTCTTTCGTTTTATGTTTTTTATGTGATTGGCCGGATGACAGACTCCCCCATCACCAATTATCTGCTAAATTTACGTTTATACTATGCCTCGTATCATTTTGTCGGGTAACGTACGTTCATAATTTTGATATAGATTTGTTCTCTTTTTCCTTAGAAGGTGTTAGAAGTCTGACTCTTCAATGATCTACTACCCGTTTCATAGCTCGAATGCGAAGTTTTTGTTTGGTTTCTGCGTTGCTCCATCAAGACAAGGTCACAACGCCCCTATGGTCCACCCCTTCAGGCCAACTGCTCATATCGTCCGCATAACCCTGTCTCTGTCCCTACTCTTGCCATATGGATATAATGGCTTCTCTCCATGGCTGGCATCAACTTTTTGTTCAGAGCTTATTCCATTCATGGTGCCTCAGGTTTGTCTGCTTTTTTTGTTGGGTGCTTCGCTAGCGGATATCTTTCTGCTGACTGGTCTAGGGAGGATACTTTTCTAAAGTTTTTTTTTCCTGTCAGCCTTCTCATATTGCTTCTCCTCTTCTTTTCCCTTTTAGAGATAATGCTAGCTTTAGTGTACTTATAATCTTTTAATAATGACAGGAGGCGAGTATTCTTCCTCTTTCTGTGATGGACTGTTGATTTGTTATCACTGTATTTTTCTTTGTGTTTGAATGTATTTATTTACAATGTTCTTATGTATCTGGTTATTTTTGCATTCCACTAGTTCCTATAGTATGAGTTGGTACTTGTGAAAAAGTAATGCATACGTTGGTTACTGAGGTTTTGATTATTTGTTGCACATACAATATTCTTTTATGGCTGAGCCTATTTTAATTTCCTTATTTTTTCGGTTTGATTTACTTTGTTGGATGCGCCTGATGTTCTGTACTTATTATAGGAGTCCTCATTCTACAAGGCGCTGATTCTTGGATCTTGAGTTACTTAGAGGACCAATGAAGTGGTCTGAGTGCCAGGTCCCCCTAGTTTTAACCCTACAGCTGAAAACATAGGAGTTTCAGAGAAACTGCTATGCTTACACTGATGGTTAATCCAGCCTCTAGTGGCTGTCTCCCTGACGGCCACTAGAGGCCGCTTCCGCGATTTACACTGAGTAAATTGCACTTATTTGATGTTGGATGTCCTCACTGAGTGCAGCGTCAAAAAATATCCCCATAGGAAAGCATTGAATAATGCTTTCCTATGGGCGGGTTTGAATGTGCACACGGCTTCACTCGGGAGCTGACGTTGATGGAGGAGGAGAGGTCATCAGTGCTGAGGGAGTCCGGCACTGGATTAGGGTAAGCAAATAAATGGTTAATTAACCATTTATTCACCGTGGAACGGGGCCCTAGTCACCTAAACGGTGACTAGGGCTCTATAGCGTTAGGATATTTGTATTCCTAATGCTAAAGTGTTCATTTAATGACAGATTTGTGTTATTAGTCTCTGTTTGGCCAATGTTTGTCGTATTAAGAGAGACGGAGTGCTTAAAGTGACACTATGGTCACCAAAAGAACATTAACTTAATAAGGCAGTTTTTGTGTATAGATCATGTCTCTGAAGTTTCACAGCTCAATTATTTGTCATTTAGGAGTTAAATCCCTTCTGTTTTATGTCTGTGCAGCCCTAGCCACACCTCTCCTGGCTGCGACTGACACAGCCTGCATGGAAACAAAAAGGTTTAAGTTTCTAATCAGATGTAACTTACTTTAAAAGTTTTTATCTCCTGCTCTGTAAATTGAACTTTAATTACATACAGGGGTCTCCTGCAGGGTCTAGCTAGTTATTAACAGAGCAGGAGATAAGAAATTCTAAATTAAACATATTTTGCAATAAAGGTAGTGTGAACATTAGAGAACTCTTTACAGGAAGTTTTCAAGAAGGCTGTGCAAGTCACATGCAGGGAGGTGTGACTAGGGCTGAATAAACAAAGTGATTTAACTCCTAAATGGCAGATAATTGAGCAGTGAGACTGTAGGGGCATGTTCTATACACCAAAACTGCTTCATTAAGCTAAAGTTGGTTCTGTGACTATAGTGTCCCTTTAAGTCCACTACACCTCATATACACACTTTTTGTGTACATCCTTTCTTTGCTGCTATGGAGCTAAGAAAGATAGCATAATCTTCAATTGGTAACCAAATTAGACTCAATCAATGCATTTTATATCTAGCAGACCAGGGGAGTGCTGGCTACATTAGACTTTATAGAGTTAGTATGTATGTTCTAAAGAGTTCTAAGGATTTGGGATTCCTTTTTACAAGTTAATTATACGATAGCAAACAAAAAATAATAATTTTTCCATCCAGGCAAACTATGTTTAAATCATATATACACTGGTAGAACAGACCATTCCAGAGAGGCAACTGGTACAAATAACTACCAGCTTCACAGAGTTATGGGGCATTAAGGCTTTGAATTTAATTTAGGGTGGTTACATTTAGTACTCAGAAAAGGTTTATAACGAGGAATACGTGAGCGCCCGGTGGGTGTCCGGGCTCCTGGGTCTCTACCTGCATATTTGCAATAACAGTTCATTATCTGGTAAAATATAAGAACACAGTCTGCTTATTATATCTTTATACAGCGTGGGTGATCATCAAGTGAAAATATGTTATATGTTTTAAGGAAAATGTAGCTTATAATTAGAAAGAAAGACATAGGGGGGAAAAAAGGGGAGAAAAAACATTTTTAGAAAAAGTCTAGCTTGTTTGACATATAAAATAAACGTGGTTTTACAAAATAGACTAATAGAATTACATACATACACACATATTTAATTAATATTTACCTTTAACTAAGAAATATTGAATAATCCCCTCTGCGTACACGTAGATTGAATGTGCTCCATTCCCCTCTGCGTACACGTAGATTGAATGTGCCCCATTCCCCTCTGCGTACACGTAGATTGAATGTGCTACACTCCCCTCTGTGTACACTTAGATTGAATGTGCTACACTCCCCTCGGTGTACACGTAGAGTGAATGTGCTACACTCCTCTCTGCGTACACGTAGATTGAATGTGCTACATTCCCATCGGTGTACACGTAGAGAGAATGTGCTACATTCCCCTCTGTGTACACGTAGATTTAATGTACTACACTACCCTCGTTTTACACGGTATACACACATGGACCCATTCTCCAACGTAGTGATTATCCCAATTTGAACCTTTTGGCTTAATGTTTTCAATTCCCTTATTAATTCTACACAATTTCCAGTTTAGTGAATAAGCCCCCGGACAATGCAATTAACGTACACAACAGGTGCAGCCAATTAAAATGCTGATAGTACATCCAGGAAGGGATAAAAAATGAATGAATACTTAAATGTGTGATATATATTTGACCACATGTCCATTCTTTCTAAGCATCCAAGAAACACTCCATGAACCATAATCACTACAGTCTGCCGGGTATGGTGCCAGGAGTGTCCGTGCGCCTTGGCAGGGTAAGTCCTAGAGGGCACCTATTTTTTCCTCCTGTGCTGCTGAAAATCTCTGCCCTGAGCTAAGACTGGCAGTGTACAGAGATGTTCATTGGTTGAGAGAGCTCAGCTGACTCAGACAATGAGCCAGTTCTGAACACCAGGGCTTAGCTAAATGGCGAACAGAAACTCTTTGCAAGAGCTTCCGGGTCGAGAAGAGGCTGCGACAGGCACCTGGTGAATATCTGAACTTGTTAAAGGATTTTCATACGGTGTGAATACTTACCCTGGGAAGGCACCAGGGACACCTGACATCTTAGGACTGAGGTGGTTATGGTACTGGAAGTGTTCCTATTAAAAAAACAAAAACTTTTGTTTTGCTGGAAGAAGAAAAAAATGCGAGAACTAAACTTTGTGACTGACGTGCAATGGTAAATATTTTTATGTAAAAAAATTTAAAATATACCAAGAGAAATAAAAAGCAACAGAAAACAATGCTCCGTCTCATTAAGTAACAGCGACAGATGTCGAATATATTTATAACATCACTAGAACGCAAAGAATGATTTTAGTGATGAGCTCTAAATAAAAGGGTTACTCAATAAAAATATAAAAACAATTAACTGGTATTTTTTTCAGAAAACAAGGTTTTCAGTCACCTCCCTCCCCCCAAACAATAAAAAATACTTACCTCTATTCCAATGCCGAGGTCAAGTCCCCCCTCAGCCCAACCATCATTGGCTGTGGTCACACCTGTTTTGCCGAAAAGGGATCGATGTCAGGGAGGGCAGGCTAAGTGAAGGACAACATGGGTATTACTAGCATAGAGCCACAATAGGCTTTATGGTGCCAGCATGCTGTGCGAGCTGGAGTCAAATAGTAAATTTGCACAGAATGTAGATTAGTGAGCCTGGAACTCTTATACGGGTCTGGCCAATGATGGCTGGGGGTGGAGTTATTTCTCCAGAAACCTAGGAGTTAAAGAAAAATATTGCGTATACACACTCCATGGACCAAGACCACATCAAATCAAAGAATTGGCCATGTTGCTCAGAGTAACCACTTACGTGCATGGCATATTATATATATATATTATTACTCATTTTGGGACAATCTAGAATTATCGACATGCATAATCAACAAGTCTTGGCAACGCCTGCACTGATTAAAAAAGCATGTTTCAATCATAAGCTTAATAATCTTGGAACAATGAAACTATAATGGTTCTCCACATTCACTTAATAAAAATGTACCACCTTGTGCCAGTAAGTGTATCAATAAATCTGCTGGGGATTGGAGTCACAATTGGCAGTGCAGTTTACAATTTTGCTTAATTGCAATCAAAGCTTTCATTCTTCATGCTCGAGCAGGTGAAGTGCAAATAAATAAATAAAAGAATGGACGCATGATAAAAATTGGGGCGGCAATTAAGAGAAATTCTCCATAGTTCTGCAATTTTCTTACACTTTACATTCTGATTGTAGTTCTGAGATTTCCTTTAACCCCTTAAGGACACATGACATGTCTGACACGTCATGATTCCCTTTTATTCCAGTAGTTTGGTCCTTAAGGGGTTAAACCCTTTTCAGTAATGTGTAAAGCCGCACCAATTAAACAAAAGGTCCAAACTAAAATCCATTGGAATGTATAGATTCATAAAAAAATAATAATAATAATATGGATAACAAACGAACACATTGGAAAACGATCTTGTCTAATAATAAACTGTTTCCTCCACTGTAACCTTTTGTTCACCAATTCTAGTCGTTTCTCTCACACCTCACCCCTTTGCCAGTCCTTACATTGGCTTCCTGTATGCTATAGGAGTCAATTCAAGGTACTAACTCACACCTATAAAGCACTGAACAACTCTAGCCCCTCTTATATCTCCTCACAGATCCATAGGTATGTCCCTTCTCGGTCTCTCCGCTCTGCCCGTGACCACCTCCTGTCCGTTGTCCGCACTCGTACGGCCAACTCGCGCTTGCAGGACTTCTCGCGGGCAGCTCCCTTCCTATGGAATAGCCTGCCTACTGCCATCAGACTCTCCCCTAGTCTTGCATCTTTTAAGAAGTGCCTTAAAACCCATCTCTTTAGGAAAGCATATGGCCTCCAAGACTAACTCTTACCTCACATACCTGTCTCTTGCCCTCTCCTAAAGGGCAGCCCACCTTATTTGATTGCAAACTCCTGTCCTTATGTGTTTAAACCCTACCTCCTATAGAATGTAAGCTCGTTTGAGCAGGGTCCTCTTCAACCTACTGTTCCTGTAAGTTTATTTGTAATTGTCCTATTTATAGTTAAATCCCCTCTCATAATATTGTAAAGCGCTACGGAATCTGTTGGTGCTATATAAATGGCAATAATAAATAAATAAATAAATAAATAGGAGGAAACAGACAGCCTTAAATTAAGATTAGAATACATGTATCAAATGAAATCCATGATTGAGGTACATTTCTTTTTCCGCCAGTTTTATGAACGGGGAGTCACTAATTGGCTGCTCTCACTCAATCAGCAGCCCTGCTGCCCAATTCTGCAAGAGCCTTCCGGTTTCTCGATTTTGAGAAAACAGGACAGACAGGCAGCAAAAATGGTTTAACTCCTTAAGGTGAGCCAGCACCAGGAAGCTCCTGGCACCAGAGCGACTTCATTTGGATGAAGTTTTTATGGTGCCCAGAGTGTTCCTTTAAGCAGCAATGTGCAATCACAAGAAGTGAATCAGTAAAGAATATTACATCAAGCATAAAGGCTCTAAAACAAAAACAATCGTCTTGAAACACACAGTCAACCTATGAAGCATGCATTCACAATGAGCCTTGTGGAGAAGAATAAAAGATAACAAGGAGAAAAGAGGAAAAAACACATGAAAGTAAAAGAAAGAGAAAGAGGAAACGTAGGAAGGGAAGCAAGGCTGAATCTGGGAAGGTAATGTAAGGGAGAATAGGGGGGGGGGGGGGAGGCATGATTCAACGGGGCATTTTAATTTAGGGGTCAAAACGTTAGTGGAAATTAGGCAGAATGTGGTGGACCGCGGCAGATCATTTGTGAATCAGCATCTGGTCATAGATCTTTGTTATTACAGCTGCTTTAGACCCGGGGGTCCTGAGCTCTCATGGTCGCTAGAGAAGCTTTGACGAGACGTTTGGGTTCATCCCAGGAAGTTTTTCTAAACCTGACCATCTCTAGGGTTCAGTAACACATCTTGCTTTCCTTTTTACCATTACTGATCCTCGGAAGAAGCCACCGATAAAACGTAAATATTTAATAGCAGGAATCCGAGTCTTAGATGGATCTTCGTAACCGGAATGGACACCCCCACCTTTTGTAAAAGATTATAGTGTCTGTTGTTGCGATTAGTCTATGCCCTATCCATAGGATTTTAAAAATGGTCTATATATTGCATTCACACTTTTTAAAAATTATTAGCACTTATTTTTCCTCTCTATAAAACCAATATCAGGTCACATAATTTGCAGTTATTGTCTTAGACTTCCGCAATGCCATTTTCAGTGGGCAGTGCCGCATCTGTAGTGCAGAAAGGAGCCCGCCAGCGTTTTGCATCTGGATTTCCGCATGGGTGGGACCAGTCCGATATGTGACGGGACATGGCTCCCTCTGTAAAGGCACATCAGCAAAAACGCGACTAAACGCAAGCGGTTATGTTTCATATTTTGTGTCGTCGTATCTTCTGTTTGTTTTGTGGTTGAAGTTCTCCAGCCGCTATACATCTTCCCTTTGAACATTTACTACATGATGCTTAAAATGGATTTAATAAAGTAATACAAAACCATCTTTATTTATATCGACAGATAATTTATTGGTTGAATATCCAAACACTATGGCTCTCGAAGCCTTGCAGTTCATTAGATAAGGTAGACTTTCAATATTTTTTTTAAATGTTCGATTGTAGCCAGAAATAGGCTCCATCTGCTCTTGATTTATATGCCAGTAATTTCAAGTGCTAAATACAATTTAGGACGTGTTGCTGCCAGTTCAACTTCCGACCGATAAACACCTATTTCTCAGTAAGATTTGTTTCAAACTGGGAGAAAGTTTCAGAAAATCTGAAACACATCTTTGTATGTGTTTGCAGAGATTTAGAGATGCAGGGTGAGCCGAGGACGAGCATTGAATTTCTTCGGTAACCAAGAGCGACCAATCGCTCCCAAAATATATTTCAATCTTTGATGAAGGTATGTGTTTAGACCATGCTTTTATGGGCAGAAATTTGATTGGAAATGTGTGCTTGAAAGTCAGCTTTGTGCATGAAATTCCAATTGCAACGGATTGTGGATATTCATTATTTCATCACACACTCTGCTATTCCAGTATACATACAGCATTAACATTGATCCCCCAGCTCTACCTCACACACTCTGCTATTCCAGTATATATACAGCATTAACATTGATCCCCAGCTCTACCTCACACACTCTGCTATTTCAGTATATATACAGCATTAACATTGAACCCCCAGCTCTACCTCACACACTCTGCTATTCCAGTATATACACAGCATTAACATTGAACCCCCAGCTCTACCTCACACACTCTGCTATTCCAGTATATATACAGCATTAACATTGAACCCCCAGCTCTGCCTCACACTCTGCTATTCCAGTATATATACACAGCATTAACATTGAACCCCCAGCTCTACCTCACACACTCTGCTATTCCAGTATATACACAGCATTAACATTGAACCCCCAGCTCTACCTCACACACTCTGCTATTCCAGTATATATACAGCATTAACATTGAACCCCCAGCTCTGCCTCACACTCTGCTATTCCAGTATATATACACAGCATTAACATTGAACCCCCAGCTCTACCTCACACACTCTGCTATTCCAGTATATACACAGCATTAACATTGAACCCCCAGCTCTACCTCACACACTCTGCTATTCCAGTATATATACAGCATTAACATTGATCCCCCAGCTCTGCCTCACACACCCTGCTATTCCAGTATATATACAGCATTAACATTGAACCCCCAGCTCTGCCTCACACACTCTGCTATTCCAGTATACATACAGCATTAACATTGAACCCCCAGCTCTACCTCACACACTCTGCTATTCCAGTATATACACAGCATTAACATTGAACCCCCAGCTCTACCTCACACACCCTGCTATTTCAGTATATATACAGCATTAACATTGAACCCCCAGCTCTACCTCACACACTCTGCTATTCCAGTATATACACAGCATTAACATTGAACCCCCAGCTCTACCTCACACACCCTGCTATTTCAGTATATATACAGCATTAACATTGAACCCCCAGCTCTACCTCACACACTCTGCTATTCCAGTATATATACAGCATTAACATTGAACCCCCAGCTCTACCTCACACACTCTGCTATTCCAGTATATATACAGCATTAACATTGAACCCCCAGCTCTGCCTCACACACTCTGCTATTCCAGTATATATACAGCATTAACATTGAACCCCCAGCTCTACCTCACACACTCTGCTATCCCAGTATATATACAGCATTAACATTGATCCCCCAGCTCTACCTCACACACCCTGCTATTCCAGTATATATACAGCATTAACATTGATCCCCCAGCTCTGCCTCACACACTCTGCTATTCCAGTATATATACAGCATTAACATTGAACCCCAGCTCTGCCTCACACACTCTGCTATTCCAGTATATATACAGCATTAACATTGATCCCCCAGCTCTGCCTCACACACCCTGCTATTCCAGTATATATACAGCATTAACATTGATCCCCCAGCTCTACCTCACACACTCTGCTATTCCAGTATATATACAGCATTAACATTGATCCCCCAGCTCTACCTCACACACTCTGCTATTCCAGTATATATACACAGCATTAACATTGAACCCCCAGCTCTACCTCACACACTCTGCTATTCCAGTATATATACAGCATTAACATTGAACCCCCAGCTCTACCTCACACACTCTGCTATTCCAGTATATATACAGCATTAACATTGATCCCCCAGCTCTACCTCACACACTCTGCTATTCCAGTATATACACAGGATTAACATTGATCCCCCAGCTCTACCTCACACACTCTGCTATTCCAGTATATATACAGCATCAACATTGATCCCCCAGCTCTACCTCACACACTCTGCTATTCCAGTATATATACAGCATTAACATTGATCCCCAGCTCTACCTCACACACTCTGCTATTCCAGTATATATACAGCATCAACATTGATCCCCCAGCTCTACCTCACACACTCTGCTATTCCAGTATATATACAGCATTAACATTGAACCCCCAGCTCTACCTCACACACTCTGCTATTCCAGTATATATACAGCATTAACATTGATCCCCCAGCTCTACCTCACACACTCTGCTATTCCAGTATATATACAGCATTACCATTGATCCCCCAGCTCTACCTCACACACTATATATACAGCATTAACATTGAACCCCCAGCTCTACCTCACACACTCTGCTATTCCAGTATATATACAGCATTAACATTGATCCCCCAGCTCTACCTCACACACTCTGCTATTCCAGTATATACACAGCATTAACATTGAACCCCCAGCTCTACCTCACACACTCTGCTATTCCAGTATATATACAGCATTAACATTGAACCACCAGCTCTATCTCACACACTCTGCTATTCCAGTATATACACAGCATTAACATTGAAAACCCAGTTCTACCTCACACACCCTGCTATTCCAGTATATATACAGCATTAACATTGAACCCCAGCTCTACCTCACACACTCTGCTATTCCAGTATATAGACAGCATTAACATTGATCCCCCAGCTCTACCTCACACACTCTGCTATTCCAGTATATATACAGCATTAACATTGATCCCCCAGCTCTACCTCACACACTCTGCTATTCCAGTATATATACAGCATTAACATTGATCACCCAGCTCTACCTCACACACTCTGCTATTCCAGTATATATACAGCATTAACATTGATCCCCAGCTCTGCCTCACACACTCTGCTATTCCAGTATATATACAGCATTAACATTGAACCCCCAGCTCTGCCTCACACACTCTGCTATTCCAGTATATATACAGCATTAACATTGAACCCCCAGCTCTGCCTCACACACTCTGCTATTCCAGTATATATACAGCATTAACATTGATCCCCCAGCTCTGCCTCACACACTCTGCTATTCCAGTATATATACAGCATTAACATTGATCCCCCAGCTCTGCCTCACACACTCTGCTATTCCAGTATATATACAGCATTAACATTGAACCCCCAGCTCTGCCTCACACACTCTGCTATTCCAGTATATATACAGCATTAACATTGAACCCCCAGCTCTGCCTCACACACTCTGCTATTCCAGTATATACACAGCATTAACATTGAACCCCCAGCTCTACCTCACACACCCTGCTATTCCAGTATATATACAGCATTAACATTGAACCCCCAGCTCTACCTCACACACTCTGCTATTCCAGTATATAGACAGCATTAACATTGATCCCCCAGCTCTACCTCACACACTCTGCTATTCCAGTATATATACAGCATTAACATTGATCCCCCAGCTCTACCTCACACACTCTGCTATTCCAGTATATATACAGCATTAACATTGAACCCCCAGCTCTGCCTCACACACTCTGCTATTCCAGTATATATACAGCATTAACATTGATCACCCAGCTCTACCTCACACACTCTGCTATTCCAGTATATATACAGCATTAACATTGATCCCCAGCTCTGCCTCACACACTCTGCTATTCCAGTATATATACAGCATTAACATTGAACCCCCAGCTCTGCCTCACACACTCTGCTATTCCAGTATATATACAGCATTAACATTGAACCCCCAGCTCTGCCTCACACACTCTGCTATTCCAGTATATATACAGCATTAACATTGATCCCCCAGCTCTGCCTCACACACTCTGCTATTCCAGTATATATACAGCATTAACATTGATCCCCCAGCTCTGCCTCACACACTCTGCTATTCCAGTATATATACAGCATTAACATTGAACCCCCAGCTCTGCCTCACACACTCTGCTATTCCAGTATATATACAGCATTAACATTGAACCCCCAGCTCTGCCTCACACACTCTGCTATTCCAGTATATACACAGCATTAACATTGAACCCCCAGCTCTACCTCACACCACACCCTGCTATTCCAGTATATATACAGCATTAACATTGAACCCCCAGCTCTACCTCACACACTCTGCTATTCCAGTATATACACAGCATTAACATTGATCCCCCAGCTCTACCTCACACACTCTGCTATTCCAGTATATACACAGCATTAACATTGATCCCCAGCTCTACCTCACACACTCTGCTATTCCAGTATATATATACACAGCATTAACATTGATCCCCCAGCTCTGCCTCACACACTCTGCTATTCCAGTATATATACAGCATTAACATTGAACCCCCAGCTCTACCTCACACACTCTGCTATTCCAGTATATACACAGCATTAACATTGATCCCCCAGCTCTACCTCACACACTCTGCTATTCCAGTATATACACAGCATTAACATTGATCCCCCAGCTCTACCTCACACACTCTGCTATTCCAGTATATATACAGCATCAACATTGATCCCCCAGCTCTACCTCACACACTCTGCTATTCCAGTATATATACAGCATTAACATTGATCCCCAGCTCTGCCTCACACACTCTGACTCACACACTCTGCTATTCCAGTATATATACAGCATTAACATTGAACCCCAGCTCTGCCTCACACACCCTGCTATTCCAGTATATATACAGCATTAACATTGATCCCCAGCTCTGCCTCACACACTCTGACTCACACACTCTGCTATTCCAGTATATATACAGCATTAACATTGAACCCCAGCTCTACCTCACACACTCTGCTATTCCAGTATATATACAGCATTAACATTGATCCCCAGCTCTACCTCACACACCCTGCTATTCCAGTATATATACAGCATTAACATTGAACCCCCAGCTCTGCCTCACACACTCTGCTATTCCAGTATATATACAGCATTAACATTGATCCCCCAGCTCTGCCTCACACACTCTGCTATTCCAGTATATATACAGCATTAACATTGAACCCCCAGCTCTACCTCACACACTCTGCTATTCCAGTATATACACAGCATTAACATTGATCCCCCAGCTCTACCTCACACACTCTGCTATTCCAGTATATACACAGCATTAACATTGATCCCCAGCTCTACCTCACACACTCTGCTATTCCAGTATATATATACACAGCATTAACATTGATCCCCCAGCTCTGCCTCACACACTCTGCTATTCCAGTATATATACAGCATTAACATTGAACCCCCAGCTCTACCTCACACACTCTGCTATTCCAGTATATACACAGCATTAACATTGATCCCCCAGCTCTACCTCACACACTCTGCTATTCCAGTATATACACAGCATTAACATTGATCCCCCAGCTCTACCTCACACACTCTGCTATTCCAGTATATATACAGCATCAACATTGATCCCCCAGCTCTACCTCACACACTCTGCTATTCCAGTATATATACAGCATTAACATTGATCCCCAGCTCTGCCTCACACACTCTGACTCACACACTCTGCTATTCCAGTATATATACAGCATTAACATTGATCCCCAGCTCTGCCTCACACACCCTGCTATTCCAGTATATATACAGCATTAACATTGAACCCCCAGCTCTGCCTCACACACTCTGCTATTCCAGTATATATACAGCATTAACATTGATCCCCCAGCTCTACCTCACACACTCTGCTATTCCAGTATATATACAGCATTAACATTGATCCCCCAGCTCTGCCTCACACACTCTGCTATTCCAGTATATATACAGCATTAACATTGATCCCCCAGCTCTACCTCACACACTCTGCTATTCCAGTATATATATACAGCATTACCATTGATCCCCCAGCTCTACCTCACACACTCTGCTATTCCTGTATATATACAGCATTAACATTGAACCCCCAGCTCTGCCTCACACACTCTGCTATTCCAGTATATATACAGCATTAACATTGATCCCCCAGCTCTACCTCACACACTCTGCTATTCCAGTATATATACAGCATTAACATTGATCCCCAGCTCTGCCTCACACACTCTGCCTCACACACTCTGCCTCACACACTCTGCCCCACACACTCTGCCCCACACACTCTGCCCCACACACTCTGCCCCACACACTCTGCCCCACACACTCTGCCCCACACACTCTGCCCCACACACTCTGCTATTCCAGTATATATACAGCATTAACATGAACCTTAACCTTCTCAAGAGAAAAATCCAAATACCTTTCTTTAGCCTGACGTGAAGTCCAGTAAATAAACTAATTGCCTATGGTCCTCACATAAGGCAGCAAAGAACCTATGAGAAAATTGATAACAGGTAAGGACGCAAATCCAATCAAAATCTAGACCCAACGACCCAAGCTATGAACCGCCGCATCTAAATACCTCATTGCTCTCTTGTGTTGCCGACTCAGTGCTAAAAAAAGTGGGGAAAAGAAAAATACCTCAAGGACTAACCCATAGAAAACGCAAACATGCCCTAGGCCTAGCAACAAATTGCTTCCTAACCAAGATTTGGTACTGAACCAATAAAATCAGACATGAACATAACAAATGTGCTGTGTGATGCACACAAAGTAGAACAGCTGTGTAACGGATCGACGGGCACCCCGACTGGGTACCTCCATTGAAGGATGCTCCGAATACTTCCTGAGGACTCCAAGCACTGCAGCAGACACCACAACCACCGAACCGGGGAAGCATATGAATGCTCTCAAGCATATGAATGCTGTAAACAGCTGAACAAGAAAAGCATACAATCAGCTTACACTCCTGTCAATCAGCATACAATCCAATTCCCCCAATAACGAGACGACACTTAGTTGTGAGGTCAAGCAGAACTGACTGAACTGGCTCATACAGCCTCTTTTATTCCCAATCCACAAACATAGTAGAGCCCACAGGGTTTTGAAATACAACCAATCAATCCGTACAATACAGACACTCCCACACAAAATCCTCCCCTCTGCCTGTGATATGATTACTGAACACAATGGTTAATATAGTTATCACAGGCAGAGAAATACAGTTTTTACAAAATATTAATAACTTCCAAAATATACATGCCATTCACATACAACATACATTTTCATAATCAGCATGCTTGAACTATACACATACTCAAAAATCAGGGCAATCGTTCAGGGGTTAAAAAGTTAAGGGAAAGTCTTATTTGACCGACCGCAAGCACATTTTAATGCCCAAAAGAGTTACAGAGAATTAGGCTGTGCGGTCGGTCAATTTCACACAGAAAAATGTCTAAGTCCCATTCGAATGCACGAACGGGGCCATTCGTGCACATAGCCCAGTCTAACGATTCCAGTCGAAGTTCCTGAGAAGGTAACGGTCAGCGGTGTTCGTGCAAATGGGTAGCCGATTTTAGTTCCATAGATTCAGGGGCAAGCACCGCTGACCGCGTTCGACTAAATTAAAATGGCTGCCACCACGTGTTCGGTTTTCGAATGGTGGCCACTTTGACTACTTCGGCACTTTGACGGCATCCGAAGTGCCAATTTAAAAGTACAAATCCATTCTCTGGGAGTTAAACGGCCAGCAGCAGCACAACAAAAATCCATTATGCCCAAATCTGTTATTTCAAGGGCCAAACCTCCCAGGGACCATAATCACATGGCAAGAGGCTGGCAAGCAGTCCTCTCCAGGCACAAGGGGCGGGGCTGTTTCCGCCACAAGCTGGACAACAAAAAAAACAAAATGCCCGCCCCATAGGCATCACCTTGCATCCCTGACTGCTGTGTGGCAGACAAAGGTCACCCATTTTATACAGGGGTTGCCGATGGACAGAATGTGGAGACATTATCATATGAAATCTACACTGGGAAAAAAAACTTCAAATTTAAATAATTTTACATTCACTTTTTCTATATCTATTCTTAACTATATAATTTGATTAAAAGTACCCATCATGGATATAGAAATCACATGCTATGATCTCTGCAAACAAGGAGTTAATAACAATAAATAAAAATGTATGGAATAATATTGCTGACAGTCCTCACTTTACCCCTGCGTTGTCATCCTGAGAGGTAATAAATAAACACGCTGAATTTCTGGACTGCAGCCAGCACTGTAATAGCACAATAAACTCCTCCTAATAATGTAATCATGTGTGCAGCTTCGGTGCAGTGATCTGTCTGTGTCATTATGTCACCTTGCAGGCAGGAGGTACAGCGGGCACCATTCCCCACCTATCAACACATCTCGGAGATTCTATAGTGAAAAACCGAGTGTCTGTCACACACAGAGGGCAGGAGGGGGAGAGACACATTGGCACATGCACACACGTGATCACACTGCTTTTAAGGGTTCTACCGGCTGACTAAAAACTCTAAATACCCTTTACTACGCTGCTAGACCAAAGGCACGGCCCTGTGAATGGACCACACAATATGATTGGGCGATTAACTTCGAAACATGATCATAAATCATTCCTGTTCACATGAGTCAGCTCTGAATGCAGAGTGTCAGCTATGTGACCAATACAGGGCCATAGATTTGTATTTGTTTAACTTGAAAAGTATTGTTTTTACCAACTTAGCGCTTTCATAACACAGGTTATATTAACAGCACATTATGAAGTCAAGTACACCCTGACCCAAAATCACCCTTCACCCCCTGACTCCATGCCAGCGATTACCTCCCATATCAGTGACATCTTCCCTTATTGGCACGTTGTTAATGGAGCGGTCACAGCGTTATGTGCATAACATTACTGTGTCATTAACAAGCCATTTCTGCTGTGCCATTTTACATGTAGATTAATTTAAGGTCTTGACATTTCCCCCAAGATTTCCAATGTGGATGGCAAGACAGACCACGACCAGAATGCAAAGAGGCAGAGGGAACAATGGCTTCTCTGACACTTAACAAGTAATAGAACATCTTTTTAGGCGACACCAGTGTCAGTCTAGAAATGCAGAGCCAGAGGAGGAAAACGATGCATAGATTGCTTTGAAAGAGGTCAGGAAATAGGAATACAGGTGATAAGTGAGCTCCTTCTGCACATTGTTCCACATTAAAATGCATAGGAAGGAATGAGCCAGCGTTAAAAACAGCAGTCAATGCTTCAGGGTCCTCTTCCATTTGAAATATAACCATCGCTCTCAGAAACAACACTTCGGCACTCATAGATAGAAAACAAATGTGAAATACGCATTTGACAAAAATAGCACTTCTCAAACACCGAAAATGGATTAAATACAGTCTCCCTTCACCAGAAAGCAATACTTTATAAACCACTCCGCCTGATCCTGCCTTTCTACACCCAATTCCACTTGAATTACCTGCTGTGCGGTAATTCACATTTTGCATCACAGAATGAGTGATTGTTTTCAATCTACACCTATTTATTGATGGGTTTCGAATTCTATTTTTGGAATACAGTTGTGACAATGCGAGATATTTGACGCAGACTGCACTGATATGGCGCGGTTTTATCGTACAGAAACCTGGTCATGTTAATGAATAACAAACAGCGTTACATAAAAATGAACAAGAAAAGATTAACAAATCCAGTTATGTGAAAACCATGACTGCAGAAGCTGCTTCCAATGTCATATTATAAAATGCAGTTTCATTTAAAATCCATTTCAAGGAAATGTTTATGAATGCACAAACTGAAGCACTGTTAGGAGAATTCATATAATTCATTAGTGCTGGGTTATAGCAAACTAAAAAATGCTTTTACACAGAAACAGGGCTCTGTTAGCCATTATGGGTCACTAGACAACCGTAACGCTTCTTTTTTTGTATAGAACTATAATATTATATGCAGAATTACAAATGCTGTCATTCTCCTAATTATTCATTTAAAATCCCGATTGTAAAATACACTACTTGCAGTTTTATGGTACCTGCCACTTTAAATTTATTTACATCTCACTGTAAACACAATCAATAAATGAATTCCAGCTAAAACTCTCTGTTACCCACATACATTGTAATATAGACAGCATATATTCAATGGATTCCTTACTACATTTCTTTTCCTTCCTTTTTGTAAATTCTGGTGTCTCTATTATCCATCTGATGGAGATCCCTTATATATTTTTTAAATAGATTTTGCAGACGGTAGTCAGTTAGTGGTCATTCTTTCTTAAGTGAATAAACTCACGTGTCATTGTACTAAAGGACACTGCTCAGTAGTCATGACATATACAATTTACTGATATCATAATGGGCATTGGTAAACGGTCATCTCACATATACCATTTACAGAGGACATCACCCATCATAACATCCCTCGCAGAGGGCATCATCCTCCATTACATTCCTCGTAATAGGCATCATCCATCATTACATCCCTCACAGAGGGCATCATCCATCTATACATCCTTCGCAGATGGCATCACCCATCACTACTTCCCTCGCACATGGCATCACCCATCATTACACCCCCCCGCAATGGGCATCACCCATCATTAAATCCCTCGCAGAGGGCATCACCCATCACATGCCTTACAATTGGCATCACCCATCATTACATTCTTCACAGAGAGCATCACCCATCATTACATCCCTCGCAATAGGCATCACCCATCATTACATCCCTCGCAATAGGCATCACCCATCATTACATCCCTCGCAATAGGCATCACCCTTCATTACATCCCTCGCAGAGGGCATCACCCATCATTACATCCCTCGCAGAGGGCATCACCCATCATTACTTCCCTTGCACATGGCTTCACCCATCACTACATCCCTCGCACATGGCTTCACCCATCACTACATCCCTCGCACATGGCTTCACCCATCACTACATCCCTCGCAGAGGGCATCACCCATCATTACATCCCTCGCAGAGGGCATCACCCATCACTACATCCCTCACACATGGCATCACGCATCATTACATCCCTCGCAATAGGCATCACCCATCATTACATCCCTCACACATGGCATCACCCATCATTACTTCCCTCGCACATGGCTTCACCCATCACTACATCCCTCGCACATGGCTTCACCCATCACTACATCCCTCGCACATGGCATCACCCATCATTACATCCCTCGCAATGGGCATCACCCATCATTACATCCCTCGCAGAGGGCCTCACCCATCATTACATCCCTCGCAGAGGGCATCACCCATCATTACATCCCTCGCAGAGGGCATCACCCATCATTACATCCCTTGCAGAGGGCATCACCCATCATTACATCCCTTGCAGAGGGCATCACCCATCATTACATCCCTTGCAGAGGGCATCACCCATTCTTACATCCCTCACAGAGGGCATCACCCATTCTTACATCCCTCACAGAGGGCATCACCCTTCATTACATCCCTCACAGAGGGTCACACCCTTCATTACATCCCTCACAGAGGGCATCACCCTTCATTACATCCCTCACAGAGGGCATCACCCTTCATTACATCCCTCACAGAGGGCATCACCCTTCATTACATCCCTCACAGAGGGCATCACCCTTCATTACATCCCTCACAGAGGGCATCACCCATCACATGCCTCACAATAGGCATCACCCATCATTACATCCTTCACAGAAAGCATCACCCATCATTACATCCCTCGCAGAGGGCATCATCCATCATTACATCCCTCGCAATGGGCATCACCCATCATTACATCCCTCGCAATGGGCATCACCCATCATTACATCCCACGCAATGGGCATCACCCATCATTACATCCCACGCAATGGGCATCACCCATCATGACATCCCACGCAATGGGCATCACCCATCATTACATCCCTCGAAATAGGCATCACCTATCACATGCCTCGCAATAGGTATCACACATTATTACATCCCTCGCAGAGGGCATCACCCATCATTAGATCCTTCGCAGATGGCATCACCCATCATTAGATCCTTCGCAGATGGCATCACCCATCATTAGATCCTTCGCACATGGCATCACCCATCATTACACCCCTCACAATGGGCATCACCCTTCATTACATCCCTCACAGAGGGCATCACCCTTCATTACATCCCTCACAGAGGGCATCACCCTTCATTACATCCCTCACAGAGGGCATCACCCAATGTGCAGGGCATATATGAAAGCAAATGCAGAAGAGAACTCCAATGGTGAAGTAGGTACAGGTAGATGTATCAAATTGGTAAGTAAAAAATTATACTCACATTTGCTAGAGCAGAACTTGCTTTAGTGTGAACAGCATGGGTGGTATAATCCCTACCTAAGGATATGTTGGATGCAAAAGAAAGTTATATATATATATATATATTCATACATACATACATACATACACACACACACACACACACACACACATAGATAAACTTTAATTTGCCAAACAAAAAAAAATATATAGATTAAAACAAATAGTAAATACTAATAAAGAGTCCCACTTGACGCATTTCGCCACTCAAAGGGCTTCTTCAGAAGTGTGGTGAGGTCCTTATACCGTCCTGTTTTTTAAAGGATAGTTTAAAATGAAAATGACTTCCTGGTGATACTCATTTCCGGTTTGTGTTCTTTTCAGGTTTCCTGTGAAAATCTTGGAACGCAGGCGTCACACATGAAGTGACTGTCAGGATCGGGACAGGGATCCAACACGCAGAGTACAAACAGGTACAGGATACGTATACCGGACCTTAGAATGGCCGGACTAACGTACGGAGAATATAGAGAATGGACAGAGACAAGCCGAGGTCGAGGGAACGAGAGGACAGGTAAGCGAGGAACAAGCCGGGTCAAGGATAACAGAGGTAAACAGAGTAAGTCAAACAAGCCGGGTCGGAACCAAAGGGATAACTGAAAATACCAGAGCACTGTGTGACTAGGCAGGCTAGAACCACGACAGGGCAATGAGCAAATGAGAGAAGCACTGTTAAATACCCTGGCTCAGAAGGGTAGACACGCCTCCGATGAGTCCTGATTAGTCTCCAAACAATTGAGTGACAGGTCGTTCCGGGTTGGCGTCATGACATCGACTTCCGGACGTCATGCTACAAAAGGAAGTGACTCCCTCGCGACCGGCGTTTGTGACCGGGTGGACCGCGAGGAACATGGGAAACAGACCGTCCGGATGGATAGACGTCTAAGTCTCTACCTCTCCCAGAGGTAGAGACCTCAGGTACCCCGACAGTGACGCAGCAGATTCCCTGTATGGTAAACAGGATGGTATGAGGGCCTCACCATACTTCTGAAGAAGAGGGCATCAGCCATCATTTATCTCACTTCTTGCGGAGGAATCACAAAATATAAACCACGGATCAGTTGGAAGTTCTACCACTGCTTTTCATGACACTTTGATAAATCTCCCCCTGTGTTGTCAAAGTCTGTATGTCACCAGTATTTTGCACCATACAGACCCCAGGATTGTTATACCACTACACAGTGACCCGCTCCGGAGTCCAGAGACGTCACAAACTCCATCCTATCCAAATTGTAAATGTATGTCAAGTATGAAATTGTCTTTTTAACTTTGCCTTTTGCCCTATATTTAGTGATTTACGGTTTAGTAAATAACCTTGGTGAATTTCAGAGATTAATTTGAACTTGAGGCACACAGGCTGCTGTGAATACAATGCTTGTTTTACAACTCGCTTAGTTGTTGCAATTCGTGCAAGTTAATGTTTTTCTCCTCTTTAATTCACATTCAAATAGTGCTGGGGGAGGGAGGGTCCTCGAGTCAGGCACTTATTACATTCTACAGCCGAATTACATTTCAAAGAGAACATCTTCGCTTCTCACAAACTGCAGCTCAGCCCCAGGACTACACACAAGGCAAACACATTGGTATCTAACGAGTCTGTGTAAAGATTAAGGACCGACCCTCGCCAGTTACAGGGTTCATATTGTTTATTGCAAGAAAGTAAATTACATTTTGTACCCTCTCAGACAAACTGCCCGTAATAATTCCCCATCTCACACCACGAAGGGCACTCCTGGGCAAACACGCAACTTTACATTCATAAGCCAGATCTGACAAATAGCACAGGTTTCAACAACAAAACACCAGGTGACGCGAATAGAAAAATAGGACAAACTTGTAAAACATGAAGCAATCACCATGGAAACCAATAAACTGTTTAAATTGATTGCACAACACCTATGCATGTATGTATATTTGTATTTTCTATATGCTATTTTTCATGTCCTATTATATATATGAATCTGGTATTTTAGTGCATCAGACTGAGACCAATGTTTTATCAAACTGCCACCAGTTACTTTCTTCCTCCCCTTCATTCAAGCGTACCCCATTAGCATGATAAATATAAACATATCCTGCCTAAGCCCTCAAGTAAGGAAACAGATAGTGCAACAAATGCTGATGCCGGTCATTGATTATGGGGATGTTGTTTATGCACCTGCATCGCAAACCTACCTTAATAAACTCAATACGTTATATAATTCATTCTGCCGCTTTGTACTTAAATGTGATTACTTTACAAACCATTGTGACATGTTAAAAGAGCTAAACTGGCTGTCACTAGAATCCTGACGCATTATTCATGTTTCCAGCCTTGTGCATAAGAGCTTTTCTGGGAAGCTCCCACCCTACCTGAGCAGAATGCTCTCCCCGACAGTTCCCACCTATACCCTCCGATACAGTACTAGCACGATATTTAGCATACCGCAATATAAAAATAAAGTGGCTCGATCCTCTTTTTCCTACAGAGCACCGCAATTATGGAATAACCTCAGGGACACAGTCACATCTTCATTCAATCTAAAATCGTTTAAGAGATCTATGGCAACATACCTCAATACGGAATGCACCTGTCATGGCTGAATAGATTTATCACGTTATATGTTACATTTATATGTGCGTGTATGTATATAGTGTTTGTAGATTGTATTTTGTGTAATTTTGGATCCTATTGTATCAATGCAATGTTTTGTGGACCCAGGATATCCTGGTAAAATATTTATTTAATAAATAAATATTGTTCCCATTTATAGGAATGGATAGGGGACCATAAAACATTTAAAGTATTGTATTTTATTAGACGTCGCCCCAGTGGCCACATAGAGCAGTGCTTATTAGAGATCCTGCAAGTTGCCTGCTCTATACAAAATCTCTAATAATAGAGTAATATCGACTCCTAATATAGCACATACATCAGGATTTTCTCTATCTGTATAGGTGTTGCTTCTCATTGAAAGCAAAGCTACTCCTGTTGGTGCAGGATTCACATTTTTTTAGAAGAATTTACATAGTCCCTAAGAAGTGATACATTCTCTGCATTACAAGAGTTCATAAGCACCAATTAACATAGGAAACTGCTTAAAATAAATAACTGTTCTGGTCTGTTTGATGGAGCTTATATAAGGTTCCAATGTATCTGACCCTCTGCACAATATTCTGCTGACGGTTTTTCAAGGGCCATTTACCAATTTAAGATTAAATGTTCTGGAAAGGTATTTTTTCTTCTTCCTGGTTACTTATAGACACTGAATGTCAGAGTCTGTCAAGGTACAAATCTTCAAACGAACGAATGTAAAACGCCAGTAAACAGCTCGCGGTGCATGCAAATTAAACGCATTGTTTTTGACTTCCTTCGAAACTTATCAGCAGTAAGTGGGGAAAGTGTCAAATGATTTAGCAGATTTGAGTCAAGTGTGAGACAATTTGTGGGACAGGAACATACTGTACAGAAATAGAATAGGAACAGCCATCACACAATGCAACTGCCATGATCCTTAGCCCCCCTGTACCAACCAACATATAAACATAGAATGTGACGGCCGATAAGAACCATTCGGCCCATCTAGTCTGCCCAGTTTTCTAAATACTTTCATTAGGTCCCTGGCCTTATCTTATAGTTAGGATAGCCTTATGCCTATCCCATGCATGCTTAAACTCCTTTACTGTGTTAACCTCTGCCACTTCAGCTGGAAGGCTATTCCATGCATCCACTACCCTCTCAGTAAAGTAATACTTCCTGATATTATTTTTAAACCTTTGTCCCTCTAATTAAAGACTATGTCCTCTTGTTGTGATAGTTTTTCTTCTTTTAAATATAGTCTTCACCTTTACTGTGTTGATTCCCTTTATGTATTTAAATGTTTTCATCATACACCTCCCCCTGTTTCTAATGAAGATTTAGGAAAAAAAAGATTCTCAGATATAATAAATAGAAACCATATGTTAAAAAGTATAGAATCGTCGAAAGGAATGTTTGTGTTAAAAAAAAAATATATATATTATTATTATTCAGCCTTCCTCACATATGTTTTTCCTGTTGATCCAAAAGAAGGCAAAAAACCTAAACTGAAGCACTTCCAATTTTGCAACAAACTAGGAAAAAAAACTCCTTATTGATCCCAAAATGGCAGTCAGATGTCTCCTTGGATCAACAGCTATTACCCCACTAATTAGAAATGATATCCCTGTATGTTAAGTGTTTGCAAGTATTTATACAATTGATGTTTAAACATCTGTATGGACTCTGATAAAACCACCTCTTCAGGCAGAGAATTCCATATCCTTACTGCGCTTACTGTAAAAAAAACCTTTTCTTTGCCTCAGATGAAATCTCCTTTCTTCCAGCCTAAATGCGTGACCTCGTGTCCTACGTATAGCGCTGTTTATGAACAGACTTCCAGATAATGGTTTGTACTGGTCCCGAATATATCTGTATAATGTTATCATATCGCCTCTGAGGCGCCGATTTTCCAAACTAAAGAGATTTTAAATCTTTAACCTTTCTTCGTAACTAAAATCATTTTATCAATTTTGTAGCTCGCCTCTGCACTTTTTCTAGTGCCATGATATCCTTCTTTAGAACAGGTGCCCAAAATTGCACAGCACATTCAAGGTGTGGTCTTACCAGCGATTTATAAAGAGGCAAAATTATGTTTTCATCCCGAGAATTTATCCCCCTATTTATACATGACAAAACCTTACTGGCCTTAGCAACTGCAGACTGACATTGGATAATGCTGCCTAATTTGTTCTCTATAACAATTCCTTCTCGTATGTGGTTATCCCTAATTCACTGCCATTTAGGGTGTAAGTTGCTTGTGCATTCTTGACCGCGAAGTGCATAACTTTGCATTTCTCTACGTTAAATTTCATCTGACATTTTAGTGCCCAGTCACCAAATCAATCTAAATCCCTCTGCAGCAAAGCAATATCCTGCTCACCTTATTACTTTACAAAGTTTTGTGTCATCTGCAAACACTGATATGTAGCTTTCAATGCCTATTTGAAGACCATTTATAAATATGTTAAATAGAAACGGTCCCAGAACAGAATCATGAGGGACACCACTTACCACTTTTGTCCAGCCTGAAAATGTACCATTAATGACAACTCGTTGTACTCTATCGTTAAACCAATGTTGTACCCAAGAAAAATAATATTCATCTAGACCAATTTCTTTTAGTTTGAAGACTAACCTATTGTGAAGAACCGTATCAAATGCCTTGGCAAAATCCAAGTAGATCACATCCACTGCAACATCCTGATCTATATTTGCTCTGCTCATGAGATACCGCATTAACCCCTTAAGACCGGAGGGCGTACAATTACGTCCTTTTTAAAGCAGCTCTAAACGCCGCTAGGCGTAATTGTACGCCTTCCGTTTTTTTTTTTTACTTACCCGATCGCCGGCGATCCCACGCCGGCGATCGCGGTTGGGGGGACTGCCAGGGAGGCTCCCGCAGCACATCTGCCCTCTTCAGCCCCCTCTGGTCATGTGAGAGTGAGGTCCATTTGCAATACATTGGGTTGTCTACTATTGCAAATGGTATGCCATTATGGGTGTACATTTATTTCCTGGGCTACTATACAGTCTCAAAGACAACGTAACCAATTTGACCCTGTAACTTCCCAAAACACCATAAAACATGTACATAGGGGGTACTGTTTTACACGTGAGACTTTGCTGAATGCAAATATGTGTATTTTATTGCAGTAAAAGCAAACACTATTATGACATTGACAGTTAAAATGTCATGTAGAACTAAAAAAATAAAATTTCTTATTTTCTCCCATTTTTTCATATTAAATTATGCTTCATAGCTAAATATTTGATATTAAATGAAAGCCCCGTTTCCCCTGAATAAAATGATATATAATAAGGGGGGGGGGGGTGCATTTACTATGAAAGAGGTGAATTACGGTTGGACAGACATATAGCGCAAATGCCAGGTTTTGTTTACGTTTTGTTTACAACTTGTACATTTGGCTCAGTCCTTAAGGGGTTAATATAAATTGTGTAATATTTATAAATGTACCTAATTTACTAGTCTCTACAGAATTCCCAGATCAGCATACATACTGCTTGTTCTGGCAATTAGCTACAAACAGCAAAAGTGAATTCAAAGTAGAGAGGTAACTTTAATAGCACCTTGGATCTAGCTATTAAGGAAAACTATAGTCATACAGGCCACTTCATCTCAATGTTTGGGGGCAGTGGTGCATGCTTACATTGCAGATTTAAATATACCTCTAGTGGCCATCTTTCAGGCAGTTACTAGATGTGCTTTCTCCTTCAGAAATCCAGTAGCACTCAGACGAGCAGCATTTGATTGGAGGAACGTGGTGTTTGGCTGCACATGCGTACCTCTAATCCATTGCTAATCTGTGAGAAATCATGGATTGAAAGAGAGATCATGAAGACCTCACCAAGCATGCCGACTTCTTCGAAGGAGTCCCGGCACTGGAGAGGAGGGGAGAAATCTTTATTTATTAAAGCTAAGGGAGTTGGGACAGAAGTGAATCTAGAACCCAGAAAGGAGGATGGTTATTTTTGGGACTATAGCTTCCCTTTAACCCCTTAAGGACACATGATATGTGTGTCATGTCATGATTCCCTTTTATTCCAGAAGTTTGGTCCTTAAGGGGTTAAATCTGAGAAGTAGACCAAGCATGGATGGACATGGTGATTTTAGGTGGCGTGGCCAGGAGCAGGGTTATTCCATGATATTTTAAAAACACCATATGCTATAGGACAAACAACATTATTTACACTGACCGCTCTGTGAACACATTTATTGTAGCTTTAAGATATCACTGCGGTTGCTTTGGAGCTCTGCGATATGCTCATAATGAAAAGTCACCCATTTATATCGTCTCCCAGATTGATCTTACAGGGTCTCAATATACCTTAAAATAAAAACAAATAATAACTAAGCTTTGCATGTGATTCAATAACTGATAGAAAAACTTACCAAATGATTTATCTACGTAATGGTGACTTCTATAGATACATCATTTGGAAAGTGTTGCAAACAGTATTAAATAATTTAGTTACCGAGATTTATTCTGCAGATAAACTTCCTTAAACACAGCTGGAGGAAGGACTATGACACAGACTTTATTTATGTATTTATTTTGTAGGGGGAGGTTGGGGGGGCAAACTACCTCAGAAAGCGTTACTCTAACTAAAACCAGTGTGTTCAGAAAACCTGTTTTCAGTTGGTATAACCCCTTCAATATCGTCATATTGTGAGGCCCCAGCGCAGAAAGGGTGACGCTTTAACCAGATTTAGCGATAAGAGCATTTATCTATTTCTTCTCTCTCTCGTTCCCCCCCACATTGGCTACAACTCAAGATGAACTCCCTTTTTTTTTATCATTTATTCCAACTCAAATTGATTTTCCAGATCACATCAAATTATCACCTCTTCTCTTCTCCTGATGGTTTTTTTATTTAAAATTTCCCAAGGGTTTCTCGATTTTATGAACACATCTTCTGCCTCTTCTACTAAAAAACAGACGGCAACCCAATGGATAAACAAGCCAGTGCCTCTGCACCTGGGGCAGGAGAGGAAACATATACAGGAGTGTATAAACCGAAGTGTGTATATTTGTTAATACATGTATAAGATGGCACTAATATGTAATGTGTCTAACTTAAAAAAAAAAAAAAAACGAAGAACAATGTATCTTATTTACACGGATTTCCTAACACATTTATTGTAGCTTAAAGAAACACTATAGGTTCAGAAATACGTATTCCTGACACTAGTGTTAAACTATTTAGGTAATTCACTCAGCAGCACTGAGTGGCAATCAATTTCACATGCTGTTGTGCAAATGGGATAGACAACAGGTGGAAATTATAGGCAATTAGCAAGACACCCCCCAATAAAGGAGTGGTTCTGCAGGTGGTGACCACAGACCACTTCTCAGTTCCTATGCTTCCTGGCTGATGTTTTGGTCACTTTTGAATGCTGGCAGTGCTTTCACTCTAGTGGTAGCATGAGACGGAGTCTACAACCCACACAAGTGGCTCAGGTAGTTCAGCTCATCAAGGATGGCACATCAATGCGTGCTGTGGCAAGAAGATTTGCTGTGTCTGTCAGCGTAGTGTCCAGAGCATGGAGGCTCTACCAGGAGACAGGCCAGTACATCAGGAGACGTGGAGGAGGCCGTAGTAGGGCAACAACCCAGCAGCAGGACCGCTACCTCTGCCTTTGTGCAAGGAGGAACAGGAGGAGCACTGCCAGAGCCCTGCAAATGTGCATGTGTCTGCTCAAATGGTCAGAAACAGAATCCATGAAGGTGGTATGAGGGCCCGACGTCCACAGGTGGGGGTTGTGCTTACAGCCCAACACCGTGCAGGACGTTTGGCATTTGCCAGAGAACACCAAGATTGTCAAATTCACCTCTGGCACCCTGTGCTCTTCACAGATGAAAGCAGGTTCACACTGAGCACGTGACAGACATGACAGAGTCTGGAGACGCCGTGGAGAACATTCTGCTGCCTGCAACATCCTCCAGCATGACCGGTTTGGCAGTGGGTCAGTAATTGTGTGGGGTGGCATTTCTTTGGGGGGCCGCACAGCCCTCCATGTGCTCGCCAGAGGTAGCCTTACTGCCATTAGGTACCGAGATGAGATCCTCAGAGCCCTTGTGAAACCATATGCTGGTGCGGTTGGCCCTGGGTTCCTCCTAATGCAAGACAATGCTAGACCTCATGTGGCTGGAGTGTGTCAGCAGTCCCTGCAAGACGAAGGCATTGATGCTATGGACTGGCCCGCCCGTTCCCCAGACCTGAATCCAATTGAGCACATCTGGGACATCATGTCTCGCTCCATCCACCAACATCGCGTTGCACCACAGACTGTCCAGGAGTTGGCAGATGCTTTAGTCCAGGTCTGGGAGGAGATCCCTCAGGAGACCATCCACCACCTCATCAGGAGCATGCACAGGCATTGTAGGGAGGTCATATAGGCACGTGGAGGCCACACACACATTGCTGAGCCTCATTTTGACTTGTTTTAAGGAATTTACATCAAAGTTGGATCAGCCTGTAGTGTGTTTTTCCACTTTAATTTTGAGTGTGACTCCAAATCCAGATCTCCATGGGTTGAAAAATTTGATTTCCATTTTTTTATTTTTGTGTGATTTTGTTGTCAGCACATTCAACTATGTAAAGAACAAAGTATTTCAGAAGAATATTTTATTAATTCAGATCTAGGATGTGTTATTTTATTTCCTTTTATTTTTGTTGAGCAGTGTATATTGTGAAGGTTAGCATATAGTGCTTAGCATGGTCTCGTTTGGGAAGATAAATGTATAAACTCTGGCATAAAACATGGCTATTCTGTACTATACCTCAATAAGAGGAAAAGAACAGAAAAATGGTGGTGACACCAGCGGATTATGTTAGAAACACAGTGCTTGTTAGAACGTTGGTGATTAGTGTCTCTGAGTGAGTGCGGCTGAGCCTCAGCCGATTCCCATAAGCGGCATAATTACTGCACTGCCAGAGATGACTTTGCTCCAGAGTCGGGTGCCCCTCCAGCCCCAGGCCCGGGTGACAGCAGTCATCTGTAAATCACCGAATCGGATGCTTTGAGGATGTAGGTGTTCGCCGCTTTGAGAGGTTGATCTTCTGTCTTTGTAGGCGATGTAGGGCTTGCGAGCCCCATGTGGCTCTCAGCCTGGGTGGGCAGACATTTGGTTGCACAGGCTTCTTCACCATCGATGTGCCCTGAGTAGGCCCCTGTGCCTCCGCTTGCCCGCCTCTCCTTACTCTTCCTGGGCTCAGCCATGATGCGTCGCTGGAGTTTGAGCCAAATTTGTTTGAAAGATCTGGTCGAGCCATGTCAAGGCTTCAGCAACAAAGTTGTGGGAATCCCCCTGGATTGAACTCGCAGTGTGAGAGTCCAAAATGAATGGCATCCACCATTTTGATGTCCCAGATAGCTGGTCACTGCAACTTTCACGTCTTTGTGAGTATCAGTAGGTGTAATTAATCAGCTCTGAGGGCACTGGGATACCCCCAACAGGTCCAAAGGGGGGGAGGGGGGAGGGGTGCTGTGAGACAGTCACTAGAGGCTGGATTAACCCTCAGTGTAAACAGTGTTTCTCTGACACTGCTATGTTTACAGCTGCAGGGTTAAAACTAGAGGGACCTGGCACCCAGACCACTTCATTGAGCTGAAGTGGTCTGGGTGCCTATAGTAGTCCTTTAATTTCTCATTTAAGGCTAAAGTAGCCGAACTGGAACACGGCTGTTTTAGAGAATGTTCCCAGTAATGCTGATGTTTTTATATTTCAAATTAATTTTGAATTCCTGCCAATTCTCACTTTCGAGAATAACCTTGTAGGGCTAAAAATGTTAGTTTTAAACATAGAATATCCCTTTAATAGTCTCAGTCTGCGAGGTTCTATCAAGTCCCTGACCTGGCTTGAAAGACAATCTGAGGGCTGATAATGGGAAATGGAGGTTACTACACTTCTAAAAAGAATACATAATTTGTATTTTACTCTTTGCACTGTGCACCTCTCAGGCAGCTGGGAAGAAATGCTGTAATTTGAGATGTGGATTTTGGGTAGGAGCCGTGCCAAGCCCCATTAAATCGAACAGACGGCAGGGTGGAAAGGCATAACACAGTTAAGTCTAAGAGCGACGAGGCACTTAGCAAAGGTCAGAGCGGCAGGGGAGAGGAGCAGACATCAGACTACCCACTTACCTGAGAGTGAGGTTGGCACGTGATCAGCACAAAACAAAGAAAGTGAATGCAAAGGATAAATCCAATCTGCACAAGAATACATGAGACGTCATACCTTCCAGGTGTCCCTACAAAGGAGGAACAGTCTCTGTGAGACAGAATCTCTCATATCCCTCATTTTAAAAGCTCCATATTGTTGATGCGCATTAGGTTTCCCCTCGCTATGATGTTGGTGGAGACGGCACCGACGGACCTTGGCGCTGGAATCAGGTACGTGTTTAGAGGTTGTTTACCTTTTAAATGCTGGGTGGGTGGGGTTAAGAGGGACTCTAGAGGGTACGCTGTATCAATAACAAAACCCAAATTGTTCACAAGGAATAATTTTAAAGGGAACTGTTACTTTAAAATTAAGAACACTTAATAAAACATTGAAAACAATCTGTATTTTGTTTACACGAGACTCTCCGTTTAAAACAATGGCTGACAGGGAGCCAAGATGGAGGTGCCCCCACTGCAGGAATAAGCATTATGAAATAGAAGGATAAGTAAACTATATATTAAACATTCTAGTAATAGTTCCTCTTTAATGAACTGGAATATTTATCAATCCCTTTTTGTTAAACAAATAATATAAATACTGTCAAATAAAGCGATCACCTGATTTTCTTTTTATGTGACCATGAGATCGATGACGAATGTTCTAATTTCCATCACGCAAATATATTTAATGTGGGACACATTGGCATTTAACAAACTACCCAAATAATAACCTATAAGAAGGGTCTCTCAGATTTGTTTTAGAAACAGTAAACAAACTATAATAATATCTTACACATACATCATATGCTGCAATATAATAATATAGAGATCTTACACATACATCATATGCTGCAATATAATAATATAGAGATCTTACACATACATTATATGCTACAATATAATAATAGAGATCTTACACATACATTATATGCTACAATATAATAATATAGAGATCTTACACATACATTATATGCTACAATATAATAATATAGAGATCTTACACATACGTGATACAATATAATAATATAGAGATCTTACACATACATTATATGCTACAATATAATAATAGAGATCTTACACATACATTATATGCTACAATATAATAATATAGAGATCTTACACATACGTGATACAATATAATAATATAGAGATCTTACACATACATCATATGCTGCAATATAATAATATAGAGATCTTACACATACATTATATGCTACAATATAATAATAGAGATCTTACACATACATTATATGCTACAATATAATAATATAGAGATCTTACACATACATTATATGCTACAATATAATAATATAGAGATCTTACACATACATCATATGCTGCAATATAATAATATAGAGATCTTACACATACATTATATGCTACAATATAATAATAGAGATCTTACACATACATTATATGCTACAATATAATAATAGAGATCTTACACATACATTATATGCTACAATATAATAATATAGAGATCTTACACATACATTATATGCTACAATATAATAATATAGAGATCTTACACATACATCATATGCTGCAATATAATAATATAGAGATCTTACACATACATTATATGCTACAATATAATAATATAGAGATCTTACACATACATTATATGCTACAATATAATAATATAGAGATCTTACACATACATCATATGCTACAATATAATAATATAGAGATCTTACACATACATTATATGCTACAATATAATAATATAGAGATCTTACACATACATTATATGCTACAATATAATAATATAGAGATCTTACACATACGTGATACAATATAATAATATAGAGATCTTACACATACATTATATGCTACAATATAATAATATAGAGATCTTACACATACATTATATGCTACAATATAATAATATAGAGATCTTACACATACGTGATACAATATAATAATATAGAGATCTTACACATACATCATATGCTGCAATATAATAATATAGAGATCTTACACATACATTATATGCTACAATATAATAATAGAGATCTTACACATACATTATATGCTACAATATAATAATATAGAGATCTTACACATACATTATATGCTACAATATAATAATATAGAGATCTTACACATACATTATATGCTACAATATAATAATATTGAGATCTTACACATACATCATATGCTGCAATATAATAATATAGAGATCTTACACATACATTATATGCTACAATATAATAATATAGAGATCTTACACATACATTATATGCTACAATATAATAATATAGAGATCTTACACATACATTATATGCTACAATATAATATAGAGATCTTACACATACATTATATGCTGCAATATAATAATATAGAGATCTTACACATACATCATATGCTGCAATAGAATAATATAGAGATCTTACACATACATTATATGCTACAATATAATAATATAGAGATCTTACACATACATTATATGCTACAATATAATAATATAGAGATCTTACACATACATCATATGCTACAATATAATAATATAGAGATATATTTCACGCACAATAAGTTGTAAAAAAAAAAAACATGTAAAAAGAAATGACCCGACTGCAATCACTACACACATTTACGGTTCGGCATTCATTTTATGTACCAGCTAAGCAGCCCAGGTGTCATAGTTAGTTGTTATACTATTTATTTTCTCAAATATGTCTTTTATAGAAATAGTTTGTAGTGAGAAGAGCAGCTGTCACAAATGAAGAGGACAAATGGATTGTCCCAAGAAATGTCAAACTACATCCAGGTATCAGAACACTCAGTAGCATGAGTACAGGTTTAGTGTTCTATATATTTTGTGATCTATATCTTACACAGAAATCCTGATAACACCCTTGTGATACATCATTATTATAACACCAGTTCACCCTCTTATTCAACAAACATTAAGAATAAAACACTACACAGAACATTGCGTTCTTCCAGAGGTTCCATTCTCACATTTTCTATAGACAAGATTTAATTACACAAGAATAAATGTCCACAATTTGTTTTTGTTTATGAATACCTAGCAACTAATACATTTGGGACGGAGGAAGGAGAGGTTAAATGGTTATCTGAGTGACACTCCCATTACAAGTTATTAATAAAAGTGAATTTCAAATGGAAGGCCACAATATCTAAACTAGAAGCCTAGCAGACTTAGACAATGTTCCCAGTTCAGATATTTTGACCGGAATTAAAAACGTACTTTGAATTGTCACTTTAGTAAATAAACCGTAACGTGCAGTTATAGAATGTGTGGACACACAATCTCTTTGAGTACTTTCATTCCTAGACATACATGATTGAAGCCAACTGGAAAGCTAACAGGCTGGGTATATTGACCCATGCCTTTTCATGAATGAAGCTACCTGTAAATATTAAACCATGTAAGTTAAATGATATGTTGAGAACAATAACACAACTATGACTGGCAGAGAAACGGGAGCCACCGCCTTTGCAGATTTGCAGCATTGAGGGTCCAGAAGTGAAAATGTAACTTAATCATTTTAAACACAATACTTACACCGGTATCACCCAAGAATCTACCAATGTCTTGTGAAATATACCGGAAAGAAAATATTACTGCAGCCGACTTAGAAGGGGAAGCACAAACTATAAACACACTCAAAAGTACAAACTTACTAAGTGACAATTCAATAGAGAAAGATAGCCAAAATAGAAGTAAATAATGTGTATTATTTAGATTTCAGTTTTCCCCGCTGAATGCTCACACGACTATATATATATATATATCTCTGTATATTTTGTGTTCTACATCGGTGATTGTTAACCTTTTCGTCAGAGACCCATGTAAAGCGCATGGCGTTAGTTTGATCAACCATTTCTAATTTAGAGAATTAACTCAGTGACCCATCGTCAAGTGCAATCACATTAACATTAAAACGTGTTTCAAATCACTTTATTTAGATTATTCCCAGTATAAAACCCACTACAGTAAACAAGGTAACGTGGGCAGCTGCCTGGGTTTGCGGTCACTGGGAACCCACTAAAATGACTTGGTAAAACATTTTATATCAAACCATGGTATTAAGAACTACTGATAAATCTAGAATTCATTAAAAAGGATGATCAGCTCCAATCTGTAAATTAACGATTCCTGGAATTCTCTGCTAAGAAGATCATTCTCTCTATATAATTTACCTGCTGGGGCAGATTTGCCAGTTGCACAATTCCTGGTTTAATAAATCAATGCCATAAAGCTTAGCATCTCTTAAGAAGATTTAAAGGGACACTATAGTCACCTGAACAACTTTAGCTTAATGAAGCAGTTTTGGTGTATAGAACATGCCCCTGCAGCCTCACTGCTCAACCCTCTGCCATTTAGGAGTTAAATCCCTTTGTTTATGAACCCTAGTCACACCTCCCTGCATGTGACTTGCACAGCCTTCCATAAACACTTCCTGTAAAGAGAGCCCTATTTAGGCTTTCTTTATTGCAAGTTCTGTTTAATTAAGATTTTCTTATCCCCTGCTATGTTAATAGCTTGCTAGACCCTGCAAGAGCCTCCTGTATGTGATTAAAGTTCCATTTAGAGATTGAGATACAATTATTTAAGGTAAATTACATCTGTTTGAAAGTGAAACCAGTTTTTTTTCATGCAGGCTCTGTCAATCATAACCAGGGGAGGTGTGGCTAGGGCTGCATAAACAGAAACAAAGTGATTTAACTCCTAAATGACAGTGAATTGAGCAGTGAAATTGCAGGGGGATGATCTATACACTAAAACTGCTTTATTTAGCTAAAGTAATTTAGGTGACTATAGCGTTCCTTTAATGAACTTATTAAACAAAATGAAATATACAAATAACCAGCTTTCTCTAAACTTTCTGCTCGGCTACAATCTGGCGTGTATACAGAAAACTGTACGTTTATTTCAGGTAAACTGCCAATAGGTAACCAAGTGGGACACAGATGGGAAAATCAGACCAGCATTAGGGTGTGCCTGGGTACACATCTGCTAAAATTCCACCATGTCACAGTGTCACATAACCTACAGCTATGCATAGTCAAATGGCTCACATACATGTTGGATGCTCTACTGTCTACAATGTAACAACATCCCTCTATTCATGTCTCCTCTCCCGCCCCAACACAGCGGCAGCAGTGATAGGGCTGTGATAAAGGATGGCTTGATGTGATAGAATTGTAAAGTGCGATTTGTTCAGTGAAGAACGGATTTCAGAGCAATAAATGTCATTTTTATGAACAACTCCACTTTTCGATTCCCTAGTAAAATAGCTCTTCAAGGTCATGGCAGGATCTTCTCTGATGAGAGAACCAAGATGACTCCAACTTTTTAGCCTGGTGGGAGACCAGGGGTGAAGATAATTGGGATACAGAGTAGGTCATTATGGGTCCAGATACCTAGGGATATAGGGTGGGAGCAAACCCCCCATACATTCTCAAAGTATTTTTTTTAAGCTACAAAAAACACAATAGCCTTTCATCCTATATCTTTGTGGCTGCAGCATCTTACTGAATAATACAATACAAGCCTCCCAAAATCTGCACACCCTTCTAACCAGAGAGAAGCCAGAGGATTTTGTCCCCCTGAGCGTCTGATCTCTGAACATCCTGTCTTACCGGGGGAAGGGGGCATGGGGGAAACATTTAAGACAATATGCTGTACAGTTTTCTGCTGTGTTATAAACAATATAAAGACTGCAGGAGGAATTGTTTTTCCAAGAGGCATACATTATAATAATAATTTAAAAAAAGACCCATTATAAAAACATATGTTGCTTTTAGTCCAAATACTATTGATCCTCATAAAAACCAAGCATCGATATCAAACCAGCCAATGGCGGATCAGTGGCGATCAAGATCGCTCAATGAGACACTATAGTCACCAAAACAACTTTAGCTTAAAGGGACACTATAGTAACCTGAACAACTTTAGCTTAATGAAGCAGTTTTGGTGTATAGAACATGCCCCTGCAGCCTCACTGCTCAATCCTCTGCCATTTAGGAGTTAAATCCCTTTGTTTGTGAACCCTAGTCACACCTCCCTGCATGTGACTTGCACAGCCTTCCATTAACACTTCCTGTAAAGAGAGCCCTATTAAGGCTTTCTTTATTGCAAGTTCTGTTTAATTAAGATTTTCTTATCCCCTGCTATGTTAATAGCTTGCTAGACCCTGCAAGAGCCTCCTGTATGTGATTAAAGTTCCATTTAGAGATTGAGATACAATTATTTAAGGTAAATTACATCTGTTTGAAAGTGAAACCATTTTTTTTTCATTCAGGCTCTGTCAATCATAGCCAGGGGAGGTGTGGCTAGGGCTGCATAAACAGAAACAAAGTGATTTAACTCCTAAATGACAGTGAATTGAGCAGTGAAATAGCAGGGGAATGATCTATACACTAAACCTGCTTTATTTAGCTAAAGTAATTTAGGTAACTATAGTGTTCCTTTAATGAAGCAGTTTTGTTTAGGAGTTTAATCACTTTTTGTCCCTTTATGCAGCTCATGTCACACCTCCCCTGGCTGTGACTGACATAGCCTGCATGCAATAAAAAAAGTTTAATTTTTAATCAAAAGCGACTTACTTAAAGGTTTTTATCGCCTGTTTGGTACATTGACCTTTAATCACACACAGGAGGCTCCTGCAGGGTCTAGCAAGCTATTAACAGAGCAAGAGATAAGAAATTCTAAATGAAACCGAATTTGTAATACAGGAAGTGTAAACATTAGATGACTCTTTACAGGAAGTATTTAGGCAGACTGTGTAAATCACATGCAGGGAGGTGTGACTAAGGCTGCATAAACAAAGTTATTTAACTACTAAGTGACAGAGAATTGACCAGTGAGACTGCAGGGGCATGGTTTATACACCAAAATGGCTTTGTTGAGATAAAGTTGTTTTGGTGACTATAGTGGTCCTTTAAGACTACATCTAGGGAAACAGGCGATTATCTAATCAATTAGATTTCAAACAATTGGATAAGGACCCTTGTCATGAATACAGCTCAACTGAGGAAGCTAATAAAATACTTTACAGGGGCTTCCAAAAGGAAACAAATAATTTGGTGCCTTCCAACCTTCGTGTAGGACTTTCCACATGCTGTGAAAGTTACATCCACAAATCAGGGAGCGCAGGAAGATCCCGAATACTTTGGTAAGGACATAACGTTAGCAGGTATCTGGCCAGGTAGAGACTATCCTAAAATCTTTAATCACTACCACCAGTAGCTTTATCCAAGATTACCCAGGTTATCCTTAACAACCTAAGCCAGACCAAATAATACCGCACTGGTCACTAGGGCTTCAAAATCTCTACATAACATTCAACAAAAAGATGGAACTGAGGTTTGTTTCCAATTTAAAATTATCACCAGACATGTAGAATTTATCTTAACATAAAATTACTGTCTCTGCAACAGGCATGAATATAGCACCATAACCTGCCAATCTATTTATAGCGGATCTAGAAGAGACGTTTGAATACACACAAACCTTGTATGTATTTTACGGTGTAGATGAGGTGTTCACATTTACAGAATCTACATCTGATTCTATTAATTCCACCAATATGTTAAACTTAAAATTAATTCATCCAACTGTTTCCTGGACTGTGCAACAACAATCAATATGGCAAATTCAAAATGAGCACAATTCCAGTAAACCTTTTACCACGTCCATCCCCAAAAATGTGGATAGAGGGTTTCTCGATTTTTAAGGAAGCACTTTTCAGCTGTGTCTGTGTGTAGATATAACCCCCTACATGAAGCAGGCTGGCAGGATTTATAAAGCACAGGTTCTATGCCAGCCTTGTGCGGTCATGTATATTTCTGATGGTTATATATTGGGCAGATCAGCAAGCACTACTGTCTGCTATCAAAGTGATGCTGGGTATGACCTTGAGCTAAAGAAGGTGCATGCTAATAATCCTGAGCATGCATAGTCTGTGTACCTCGGCCAAAAATGCCAGAGCAAGGCTTTGGAACCAAGTCTGCAGTAAAGTGCCATCTGCTCGCCCGGTAGGCCGCCGTATAGCCATTTACTGGTGGAGAAAGGTGTGCACTGGAGTTATGCCCTTTTAACAGTTTCACAACCAAATTTGGCAGCGGAACACACTGGCCCATCTGTGTGAGGCTTGAACACCATTTAATGCTGCAGAGACAGCACAGCAGCGATGGAATTACCACTCGCTGCTGGTGAGAATTGAACATTTCTCTCTGTGTGTCTTTCAGATTTACTGCACTTGTACGCAGACTGGGTCCCCAGTGAAGAAAGGTGAAAAAGCTGATTGTGAGAAGTCCTTTTTAGCACGCAGACAATCGCTCACGTTATTCATTTCCCAGCACCCAGCCACCCTCCGTAAAAGCAGAAAGTGGACCTGTGATCTGCGAGAATTGAAGGCTTTATTAAATGATTCGCAGCTAAAGAAAAGTCAAAGCATATTACCATTAAGCACTCTCCAGGAAATGCAGCTGTAATAAGCTCAGACAGCATACTGTTCTAATCTAAGCAATTGTAGACATACGTGTTGGTCATCGCTGCACTAACCCTGAGCCTGTTAACCCACGGTTAACTAACACCGCCCCTCAATCTGCTGCTGCGCAATATCTCCAAGAAAGAAAAAAAAATCTAGGAGTATACTTCCTAAAGGGCAGCTATCTGTGCAGAACTACAACATTCTATCTGTGCAGAACTACATTCTATCTATGCAGAACTACAACATTCTATCTATGCAGAACTACAACATTCTATCTATGCAGAACTACAACATTCTATCTATGCAGAACTACAACATTCTATCTAGACATTGTGCTAGGAGATTTGCGTATAGATTGGGAGAAACACAGGTCTCTCAGCGGTCAGTCAGCATAGAGAAAGACCTATTTTGATTAAGCACAGAAGAAAACACCCAAAGGTGGCACTTCTGCAGATGTGTAACTAGAAACCACAGGGCCCCGGTGTGACCACTGCACTGCCGCCCCCTTCCCCCACCCCCTCTCCATTTGTATAATATAACACATACACAGATATATACACGGACACACAGAATGACACATTCAGAAACACAAAATAACACTTCTACAGATACAAACACTGACACACATAGATACACTGACACATGCGGATACAGACACATACAGAGAGATACATCTATAGACAAATACAAATATACATACACAGAATAGCACGCATGCAGATACAAACAGTGACACACATACAGATACACAGGAGCACACACTGACACATGCAGACATATACACATTCAGAAAAACAGATACACATACAGTCTTACATGCAGATACACAGACACACTTAAACATTCAGATAGACAATGATACTCATACAGATATAAACAGTGACACACATACAGATACATAGGGGCACACACTGACACACAGACAAACAGATACACATACAGACACAGATATATATGGACAAATATGCAGACAAACAGACACACATACAGACAGAACACACACACGTGGATACACAGACACACATACAGACACATACACATATAGACATGCATGCAGATACACAGACAATTAATGACAAACATTCAGATACACAGAATAACATGAATACAGATACATAGGGGGCACACTGACACACATGCAAACAGATACATACAGACTCGCATTCAAACAGATACACAGACAGATACAGATACACACACACACACACACACACACACACACACACATGTTCTCCTCCCGTGACAACTTCCTCCCAGCATGCGCTGTGACATCAATGGGGGCCGGTCGCGCTCTCAAAGCACCGAAGCACAGGCTGGGCCCTAAGAAATCCATTGCCATCGGGTGGCCCCTTCATTGCGGCCCTGGCGGTCGCAGGGAGGCCGGGCCCCCTGGATTGATGGGCCCGGATGCAGCTGTTCCGCCACTGCCCTTCTGCACCCCATTCATAGCAACCACAGGACATGCACTGTCTGAGTGGTGTAGGACCAGAGTGTCAGGTTTACAGAGGAGGTTGCTCTGCATGGATTACATTCTGCAAGTCAAGTCTTAACATTAAGTGAATAGAACTCTTTGTTAGATAACTTGGTCCCCCCATTATAACGAAGAAGTCATATTTATCTAAATTCCAAGTGTGATACTTAGGGGAAAACATTTGACTGACACATAAACCAATCAGAACCCAGCCTTCTAGCCTCTCCCCTATATTGCCAATTGCCCCTAACAGAGTCTCTGCTTATTGCACAATCATTTAATTCATTTCTACTAAAACATTCCTAAACTTGATATTAACTGTACAATACAGCATTGCCTTGCTTTAATAAATTACAGAATCTTTATATCAGTACCTTCTGCTAGCGACACGACTGACAAGTCAGCGATGCACAAGCAGGTGTTATATGGTTACTTTACAATAAAAACTCCACTCTTGCAAAATTTACAGGGACAGTCCTTATATTGGGCAAAAAGTCCTCCATCCCTCCTTACTAGCATTACGTCACGCTTTTCCAGGAGCTCCATATTGTTGGTGTGTCTAAGTGTATAACAGAGCTCCACAGCAATAATACTCCCAGTAATGTGTCTGAGTGTATAACAGAGCTCCACAGCAATAATACTCCCAGTAATGTGTCTGATTGTATAACAGAGCTCCACAGCAATAATACTCCCAGTAATGTGTCTGAGTGTATAACAGAGCTCCACAGCAATAATACAACCAGTAATGTCTCTGAGTGTATAACAGAGCTCCACAGCAATAATACTCCCAGTAATGTCTCTGAGTGTATAACAGAGCTCCACAGTAATAATACTCCCAGTAATGTCTCTGAGTGTATAACAGAGCTCCACAGCAATAATACTCCCAGTAATGTGTCAGTGTATAACAGAGCTCCACAGCAATAATACTCCCAGTAATGTCTCTGAGTGTATAACAGAGCTCCACAGCAATAATACTCCCAGTAATGTGTCAGTGTATAACAGAGCTCCACAGTAATAATACTCCCAGTAATGTGTCTGAGTGTATAACAGAGCTCCACAGCAATAATACTCCCAGTAATGTGTCTGATTGTATAACAGAGCTCCACAGCAATAATACTCCCAGTAATGTGTCTGAGTGTATAACAGAGCTCCACAGCAATAATACTCCCAGTATTGTGTCTGAGTGTATAACAGAGCTCCACAGCAATAATACTCCCAGTATTGTGTCTGAGTGTATAACAGAGCTCCACAGCAATAATAATCCCAGTAATGTGTCTGAGTGTATAACAGAGCTCCACAGTAATAATACTCCCAGTAATGTGTCTGAGTGTATAACAGAGCCCCACAGCAATAATACTCCCAGTAATGTGTCAGAGTGTATAACAGAGCTCCACGGCAATAATACTCCTAGTAATGTGTCTGAGTGTATAACATAGCCCCACAGCAATAATACTCCCAGTAATGTGTCTGTGTGTATAACAGAGCTCCACAGCAATAATACTCCCAGTAATGTGTCTGAGTGTATAAGAGCTCCACAGCAATAATACTCCCAGTAATGTGTCTGAGTGTATAACAGAGCCCACAGCAATAATACTCCCAGTAATGTGTCTGAGTGTATAAGAGCTCCACAGCAATAATAATCCCAGTAATGTGTCTGAGTGTATAACAGAGCTCCGCAGCAATAATACTCCCAGTAATGTGTCTGAGTGTATAACAGTGCTCCACAGCAATAATACTCCCAGTAACGTGTCTGTGTATAACAGAGCTCCACAGCTTTAAATTACAATAAATGTGTTTAGAAATCAGTCTGTATAATAAGATACATCGTTTTTCAGTTCCATAAATGGTGATCAGTTTGTCAGTCGGCTGCAATGTCCTCAGTAGCCACGCCCCTGGCCACACCAATTAAAACGAGATTACACGTGAAATATCAGAAGCCATGTTCTGCTTTAAAATGGTTCATTCTGAGTGAATTCAAAATTAATTTTAAATTGAAGGGTGAAAATAGCCACAAAAATAAATAAATAAAAATACTCTGTCTACTTTGCTTTCAATTCTACTACTCTGGCCCTTAAATGTGAAATTGATTTTGAATTCTCACGTTAGTAAATATTCCAGTAAGTATTTTGGAACAGGCAGGTAGACTGATATCGGCCAACATATTAGTCGCCAGCTGCCAAGATAAAATCACCAACTTCAACCTTTCATTTTATTTATGGAGAATGACAAGTCCACTACTCGAGTTATACAACAAAAACATTCAATAATCCCTATTACCCCCTCCTCTTCCGACAAATAACCCAGAGTTTTTACCTTTCCTCAGACTAAATTGTCAAAAAAAAATTAAATGGTTTCATGAGGCACGAATGCCAAATTCAATGCTCAAGACTTGTCAATCAAACATGAAAAAGGTTTCCAAAAATAGAAACCTGACATTTTGTTTCAAACTAGACAGCTTTGGTTTTTGGAGCGGATTGAGATCGAGGAACATGGCAGTAAGGAATGGAACATGTTATTATATTGGCATTATTTCTGATGCCCATCTGGGCAGGACACGGCAGTGATTTTTCATTAAAGCTGTGGACAAGGAGGAGTTATAAAAAGACGAAGTAAAATGCAAGGAAGAAGAAAAAGAAATATCGTGACAATCTGTCCGCTGCTATCAGGTTACCAAAACCTTCAATACAATAACTACGAGTTACTATATTTGCTTAATAAAGTTTCTCTGTCATCGTATACGTTCACTGCACCATGATATAGCACTGTAATAAAATATCAGCAAAACAAATGTTAACCTGGGCTTGCTGTGATCACATTGGCATTCAGCTTCACCAGGTAGTTATAGAATTATCCTTGTAGGGGACAAAATAATAATATAAACCCATTAAATATATTAATGGGGTCTTGACAAAGACACCCCTACCAAGATGTCTATCCCACCCTTATTAGTCCTTATTACTTTATTATGTTGTTCTCCATATCTCTTCCAACCCCCAATTTAAAATCCTCTGCCCATTACGTTGGTGCCACTTTACTGCCCTTTCTTCTAAGCCAGGCCCATCATCCACTAATACCCTGCACACTAAAATGTAGGAGAAAAATCTCAAAAAACCTGTTAGAGCAGCATAAGTCCATAGATTGCTATGGCTGGATTAGCAAAACACCGAAATGGAATTCATTAATTTCGGGTTCTGAATGCACAAAGAAAAAATTGTGGCATGCCTACGTGAATGGACCGCACGGTGGAGTACATGACGTTGTCATAAATGGAACCAAATGATCAGTAGAGAGGAATCGAATTCACCTGGAGAAGAGGAACACCAATAAGAGCTGCATACAGGTAATTAGTGGGCCTAAACCGACGTTTGGGTGTGGGGATTATGGTACGTGCATTTTTTTTTTTATCTGTGATGCAAGTTAATAAATTATTTTGGATATAATTTTATGCATGTGTTATATACGTCTGTAATTTGTTTCCCGTCTATGGTTTGCTACCGTTTGGAGTCAATTCTGATCCATTAGATCTGATTCTGATCTTGGGAATCTGTTCCATTAGATACAAACATTGATATCGTATTGGAGGCTACCGACAAGGCACATTTTTCAGCTGGAAGGCTATTCCATGCATCCACTACCCTCTCAGTAAAGTAATACTTCCTGATATTATTTTTAAACCTTTGCCCCTCTAATTTAAGACTATGTCCTCTTGTTGTGGTAGTTTTTCTTCTTTTAAATATAGTCTCCTCCTTTACTGTGTTGATTCCCTTTATGTATTTAAATGTTTCTATCATATCCCCCCTGTCTCGTCTTTACTCCAAGCTATACATGTTAAGATCCTTTAACCTTTCCTGGTAAGTTTTATCCTGCAATCCAGGAACTATACACCACACATGTTCAACATAACTACATGAAAAATATGAAATAATGTATCTAACACAAAACAATAACTCAATCGAAACAATTCTGTTGCAAAAACTCCAAAAAAGAAAATAAAAAATAAATAAGTGAATCCCTTTCCAGAAAGAAAGTACACCGTGTGCAAAAATAAAGAAATGTAAGCAGCGCAGATTCCAAGTTATTTACATTTTCTTAGAAAATTAGCCATGGTGGACATTTTATACAGCAAGAGTGCAACGTGTTAGGTCCATATATACGAAAGCACCTGTTCTGATGAGATATGAAATCCATGGCACCGCGGGTGACGGGGTGCTGGGAATCCATTATCATCGTGATGGGTAGAAGGGGGCTTGGAGAATTTAATTTGCACAATTTAAAAGTAAACATGAGTAGAGATTTAGAACATCAAAAGCAGGGTCTATTCTAGGTCAAAGTGCTAAAGAAGGTGCATTCACCATAAAACCAAATAGTCTCAGAATTTAGCACTTTGATACAAAATAGCGCCCATTTAGTCCATATACCGATAATTCTCAAAAGGGGATACAATTCAATCACCAGTCTACTAAAGTGTCAGGGTAAAAAGAGTCAGGTTCTCAGGGTACAGGCAATGAACCAGAGAGCGAGTTGGTATCTTATAAACAATAATGACCGTGGTCTTTAGCTCGCAATACACCATGGAAGATATTATCAAGGCAAAGCAGGTGTTCGAATGTCCCAAAATAGCCTCTCTTTCATCTTAATAAATCTCCCCATATCACAAGCGGTGGGTTACCCAAACATTAAGGCAAATAATAAATATATATGTCATACACTTTCATAAACCGTAAATGAATAATGAATACTGATACGGTTATTCACTACAGTCAGAACGGACAGGAATTCTCAAGCAATTTGAAAAATCTAGGCCCAAAAAAAAACCAGAGTTGGACACTTTTTCCAAATGAATTCAGACTATTTTAACCTTAAATTAGAAATTCAGTTTGCACTTTAAATTTCCTGCAATCTTCACTTCAATGACTAACCCCTTAAAATAACAATAAACTATGATCTATGCTCATAAGTGGCCACAAAACCAGCAACACCCATTGACTAATAGCCCCAATACAATATGTAGGTATATTATAAGTTTTAGTTTAACAATAAAAAATAAATATTAAGAGTTATACAGGCAAATATCCAGTAGGTGCACAGTAGGTGTACAATGAATACAATGATAATAAGCACCAAAAAAAAAACAGAATGTGAACTGTAAGCTATGGATATGCCAGAGACAATATGGTAAATAAAGTAAAATAATATCAAAGCTAAAATAAACCATGGGAAATATTTTAACTTTATAAATCTCTGAATAGGGTCACTAAGCGTTAATTCCTCTGCAAATTATATTACAATTTAGGAGAAATGTGTGTGTATATATATTTTTTTAATTATGGTAAATTGAATATTTTTATTCTACAGTCACACTTTGTTCTTAAATGAATCAATTAAGAATTTCAAACTGGAGACAAGCTGGAGTCTGAGGGAGAGAACACTGCAAGATTCATTTAGCAGCAATATAAAACAATCAATATTAATGTATCTTATAATAGCACAATTCCTTGTCATAATTATAATGCAAACAGCGTGAAGATACATTGACAACATCACAGAGTCGTCACTGGGAGAGCAAGTCAAAGATAAAGACGACATATATGTTAAAATGAAATAAAAATATATCAACCAATTCTAATAAGTTGGGTGACAAATAAGATTTGGCTGGATCTTCACCAGTCACCAGAACCAGTACGGCTTACAAGGGACACTATAGACACCAGAACCAGTACAGCTTAAAGGGACACTATAGACACCAGAACCAGTACAGCTTAAAGGGACACTATAGATACCAGAACCAGTACAGCTTAACCCCTTAAGGACCAAACTTCTGGAATAAAAGGGAATCATGACATGTCACACATGTTGTGTGTCCTTAAGGGGTTAAAGGGACACTATAGTCACCAGAACCAGTACAGCTTAAAGGGACACTATAGATACCAGAACCAGTACAGCTTAAAGGGACACTATAGTCACCAGAACCAGTACAGCTTAAAGGGACAGTATAGATAGCAGAACCAGTACAGCTTAAAGGGACAGTATAGACACCAGAACCAGTACGGCTGCAGGAAGACACTGAACGCTCCCCATAGAGATACACTGATTTCATGAATCTCTAGGAGAAGATACGATTTGTTGCCCATGCAATCGCCCCCTCAATGCTTTGCATTGAATTGGCCGATATCATAAATATTGATGATTTCAGGGTCTGGAGGTGGGACAACACCCTAAAAGGTGAGTAAATCGTACCTATTTAATACGGGGGAGGGGGGATTCCGAACGCTATAACGTTTCTTTAAACATAGTACAAAGATATCAATGGGGTGGTGGCAGCAATGGCTTTGCCTGGTTTCCATGGTGACTGATCCACTTTTTAGCACCTTGCACCAATTTTTCAGAACAGAACACTTTGATAAAAAAAAAACATGGTGTCCGTTTTGCCACAATACTGGGAGTTGCATGCAGATCATTGAGCTACAGCACAGCCAAAAAAGAACAAACCGCTTGTTCTGAAGCATCGTACAACTTAAAAGGCCTTTATAATCGAGTGGAATTCTATTCTACCGTAGAACACATTTGCAGTGACCAGCAGACCTGCTTAATAAGTAATCAAAAGCTATTTAAGTGGTAGAATCCATGGGGGACTTGCAATGCATTTTATTGGCTTCTGATAAATTAAATTAGTGTTATTGAGTGCATTGAATTTCTGAGTCTAAATGGAATCTTTAATAGCTTTTGTGGATGGCAATAACACAGTAATATGATAATTTGATGTATCTGTATATGTTATACATTGGGCTCATCCTAAACTGAATTACATCGAGCGTTCATACAAGTTAATTAAGGATAACAGACAGCATTCTCATGTTGTGACCAATCTAATCATGTACACTTTCACAACCCTACTGTGCCAATGCATTTGTTTTGTGGTTTTAATGCTGGTTTATTTATACTGTGCCTTTTCATTGGCTAATGTAGTCCAGTAAGGAATGACTCTTCAGATGTTAACACCATGTACTATTGGAGAGGCCATTATCTCCGTCCTATTACATTCATGATAAATCCACAAAAATCGATCATGTATAGAAATTGTGTATAGCAGTTAAAAAGGCGTTGAATTTAGATTTTCCTTGAAAAGTTGGATAAAATGCAGCATAAGTTAACGTACATTATAAAATGTCAAACCATTGTTTGACAAAGCAAAAACGGAAAGAAAACAGCAATTTTGATATTTGCATTCACTATGAAAGGCATTCACCATTTTCATTTATTTTTACATATTTTTTTTTTTTTTTTATTGAAAATGTAAATTGGTTAAAACCTAAAAGATATAACTCCCAAGTCACAAATTGAACAGAAAAAGCGATTTCCCATGGTAGATCAATATTTATCCATAATCTATGTTGCCTCATTTCATGGTCCGTGATCTGGCTGCATTTGGGCATAATCTGTCACGATTACTTACAAACGTCAAAATTGTCAAGAGTTCAAAGTGAATTTCAAATTTAAGGGTAAAATAGATATTTTGGCTTAGTTGCCACCGCAGGCCAATTAGGACAAAATATAAAAAAAAATTGCATTCCTCCGGGGCAGATCCCTCTTTATAATAAGTGAGTTGAGGACAGAGCCCCTCTCCACATGTTTCCGATATGCCAATTAGTCACACTGGGACCCCTGATACGCCAGCTCCAGGTTTTAGTCCGGCAACTGGATAATTGATAACACTGAGCCTGCATGAATCATTAGATTACTAATAGAAGAGTCTTTCTGAGTCAGTAGGTTTGCAAATAGTGGCTTTAGTAGATTGCCTTAATAAACATATATCGTCTGCATCATGTTCATTACCAAGACAGCTTTCACTACGTAGCCTCTCTGCATGTTTATCTGGTGCCGTTTACCAACTCAAACTTTAGGATCTCAGATTCCAGACCACACTGGGGTAATCATGGTGAAGAAGGATTCTTCAAATAGGACTAAATAGATTGTATTCAGTTAGAATCTCATTGTTTATTAATATCATTAAGGGAATTCTTAATAATTTCTCTTTGAAAATAGGCGTTCCAAAGTAGGTTAGCAGAGAAATTCACTGATTTCCATGGTGATCCTCCATTTTTAGACCTTTTCCTCACAGTTTGTTTTATAAATAACCCCTACGTCTATAATAATATAATGCCCTATCACCATAACAATTTCAATTTGTTCCATTAGATCTCATCTAATAATGGTTTGTTTTTTCCTGTTCAGACATACTGAAGATTAATCTCCGAGGAACTTCTTTTACAGGTTTGGTACTTGTTACAATACAGAGTGTAGTTTGTCCAATTCACATTGTAATCTGCATTATTTTGGTAAAATTACTTTTTTAAAAAATATCTGCATGTCAGCTCTATTTGGGTATACGCATTCTCCACTCGCGGTGTCATAAATATATTGATTTCACTATGGTTTGCCCCAAGTACTTTGAACAGATAAATATAAATATTCAGTTTCTGATACATTAAAGAGAATATGTTTCCCTAATAGACACGGTTCGAGATTTGAACAGATAAAACGCAGATAAGAATTTGTGCAGAGTTCTTTTAAAATAGTAATGCCGCCCCTCCCTTGTACATGCCATGGAAACGGGTTGGAAAATAAACATTAATCTCTTCTTGTTTGGATCCCAAAGCTACTCAAGTCCTCCATCTTCCCATCATCCTTTGCTATTACTAAGGGCATATTCCCACTGCTGTGGCATGCTTCTATAAAGTACATTTAAAAAAACAGATTTAATAATTAAAGTGCTCAGGATGAGAAAACCCATCAATTTGGAAAAAGGACCAGCCCAGCCTCCCTTCGTGACATCACTGATCCGGCAGCAGAGGAGATAAGCAACATTAGCGAAAACATACATAATTAAAATGACACACAAAAAAAAAAGATTAACAACCAAGTTAAAGATTTCATGATTGTGGCTTATAAATATGAAAGTCGGGATTGAAAAGTGTATGATTTTGACCGATTTGAGCCATTGTCAAGTCTATTGTTGGCGGGTATCTAGCAGATTTAACATTTTTAATGAATATGAAAATCCGCATTGTAAGCATGCTGCACCTGGAAAGTGCTTGTACGGGAGTAGATAAACGGTATCATCAGGCAAGATAGACAAGATTTTAAACTGTTAATTCAATCAAAAAACTAATGTTTTCATAACTGCTTTTGGTTAAAATAACCCTTGCCCTGCTGGTTCGCCTTTCTCCCAAACTTAAAAACAAACAAACAAGCATAGCAAACATACGTAACTTCCTCTAGAACACTGAAGACAAGTCCCCCCTCAGCCCAGACTTGTTTCACTAATAGGAGGAAGATCATGGAGGACGGGGCTGAGAGGGGAACACCGAAGCACAGAGACCATGCTGCCATGGTCTGTCCGGTGCCAGCATGCTGTGGGTTAGGTGCCAATTAATTAGCATCATGAACCTTTTGTTCTGAGCCCCTATGATGCTCAATGAGACTGAGTTACACCACCAGCAGCAGAAGGGTTAATCACATTGCACATTTTGGATCAACAGCAAAAGCATATGTGAGGAAGGCACGCACACTTTTTCATTAGAAATAATAATATATATATTTTAAATTGCTGTGCACTTGTAAACCCCATTCACCCTTTCATCGCAGACCCATCATTTATTCTTCTTTTTTTAAATAGTTTCAGTGTTTCTTTTTTATTGTCATCACTTGAACCTCAGTCCAAAGTGTGAAAATCTAATTAACAGGCAGAATTGGGAAGCTGCAGACATTTCCCAGCTAATAAGTGGTACTCCATGATGTATTAACATCCCTACTGAGGAGAGAGTGGGAGAGCAGTCACAGAGCTGGCAATTCGCAGGGCCTGGCTCATTAAATATAATTACAAGACGCTGTGTGCTCTCCTTAAAATAATGAACAGCTGAAAAACACCCCAAAAATCCAGACACTCAGAAACTTTCTGTTACAAACTAAAACAAATACATTGTGTTGAGTTGTGTTTGTACTTTTGAAAAGATGTCCCAATCAGTGTGAGTTCTGTATTTTCAGGATAATATTACAGAGCTTCATGTTATCCCAGGTTTACAGGGACACTATAGTCACCAGAACAACAACAGCTTAATGCATTGTTATTGGCCGAGATACAAAATTCTGATTATCTCAGCGTGGCCAGCATTGGCAGATCCTCACAGTGCTGTCAATAAGATCATTTATCTTATTATTTAAGAGGGGCACTGGGCCCTAGATGTATTTTTAACACTACAGTGTCAGGAATACACATTTGTATTCCAGGGCTGGAGTGATGTCATATTCTGGCATCGACATCACTAGAGGGTGCGCGAGGGAGAAGAGCAGGGAGTTCACTCTCCACCCGCCCAAGCCCTCCATGAGCCACCAGTCTGCCCGCTCACTCCTTTGCCAATGCTCTCCATGGGCGAGCAGGCCGTCCAGCCACCTGGATCTGCTCTGTCAGCCAGCTGAAAGGCCGCCTACCTACACACAGAGGCAGCCGCCCACTTTGGGGGCTGAATGGGCTAACAAATCCCAGGCTCCTGGCATTTGTCAAACCGTGTGTCAGCAAACATCCAGAGTTTTTTTTTAAATTACAGGTTAAAAAAAAGCCCTTTCTCCCTCCTAGCAGTCGGTTCAGTGTGAGCCAATTGGCGCAGAGATCCAAAGGCTGTGTTCTGCATGTCTGTTATCAGGGAAACCTCCTGCATGAAGGAAAGCAGGGAGAAGGGGCAGGCTCTAAGTGAGAGCACTACAGACAGAGGAGAGAAATAGCCATGATGGTTTATTGCAGCAGCTTTGGACAGGCAATCTGAGAATGGAGAGAGAGAGAACATATGAGTTTTATTTACACAATGCCAACGTAAAGCATTAGGGACTTTTAACCTTATATGGTGAACAGGTCCATGCTTCCCAAACAGGGGTATACAGGAGAACGGTGCCTTGCAGCAAGGGAAACATCTACTGAAATCCCGACTCATGCTCTCAGCAGAAGACATGGGTAATGAAAATAAATTAAAATCTGAGCTTAGTAGCACTTTGTTGTATAACATGATTCAGGCCAGATGCTTAGAAAACTACAAACCTGTATCTGTCATGACAGGTTCACTTTAACAAACACTGGTTTGTATCAAAGATCAATATAGAATTATGATCCCCTGATCAATGGTTAGAGATTAGGCGTAACAAGCTATTCTTGGCAACATTCTAAATGTGGAGCAGTAACCATGGAAACCATATTCCTGTCAATTGCCCTGCTTTCAGAACTTTACTGAAATTGCTCAGCGTAAATAACCCAAGAGGTGCCCACAGATTGCAAATTCTGTAAAACGCAAGCAGAAAGTGTCTAATAGTAAATTAAGTGGTGCAATGAAAACAATGTTAAATGGCAATCGATTGGAATGCTCCAAAAATGGCCAATTAATAAATGTTCACGCAGTCAATTGGTGCTTATTACTGCAGCAGAGCAATCACTTCTTCATTGTGATCACAGAACACTAACAAAATTTGGTGCTTAATGAGCGCTGAAAGGCTCGCTGATCTGAGTGAAACAATATTAGCAGGTTTCGAAGGTTTGAGAACCTAGCTCTGTGAGAAAGAGACCTATTTCAATTCACTAAGGTAATAATTAATCAGAGATCATCTGGATTATTCATCATATTATTAGACTAATTAACAACACTTTATTTTCTGTGCGTATAAATGTAACACCAGTGAAATGTTCCTTGTTGTAATGGAATAGGGAGGGAGAAATGGTGGTTTTAACCCCTTAAGGACACATGACATGTCTGACACGTCATGATTCCATTTTATTCCAGAAGTTTGGTCCTTAAGGGGTTAAAATAAAGGGTCAGGAAGATTAGCACAATGGCCCTGCCCTAAAATTAACTTTCTAGGAGGAGAATTCGGATCTAGGAAGATAAACAGATTAAAGGAACACAATAGCGTTAAGAATACAAATATGTATTCCTAACGCTATAGAGCCCTTGTCACCGTTTAGGTGACTAGGGCCCCATTCCACGGCGATCAAATTGTTAATTAACCATTTATTTGCTTACCTTAATCCAGCACTGGGCTCCCTCGGCACTGGTGACCTCTCCTCCCTCGCCGACGTCAGCGTCTGAGTGGAGCCAAAACCCACCAATAGGAAAGCATTACTTCATGCCTATGGGGATCTTATTTGATGCTGGACTCTGTGACGACACTCAGTGTAAATCGCGGAAGCGGACTCTAGTGGCTGTCAGGGAGACAGTCACTAGAGGCTGGATTAACCCTCAATGTAAACATAGTTTCTCTGCATGTTTTCAGCTGCAGGGTTAAAACTAGAGGGACCTGGCACCCAGACCACTTCATTGAACTGAAGTGGTCTGGGTGCCTATAGTGGTCCTTTAAAAGATCGGTCATATCTGCAATACCAGACCATCCTGTAATACAGCACCAAGTGTATAGCAATGCAATGGCCATATCATACCTAAAGTACTCGGATTCTCAGACTATATTGATATAACTGCGTAAAACTGAACTCCTTTTCTTCCCTCCTCCCTTGCTCTCCCTTCAAGTCTGTGGTATCCACAGAAGTCCATCCTTGCAAGCTCACTGTCTTGGCGTCATTCTTGACCCTGGCCTCACCTTTGAACCTCACATCCAGTATGTTGCCAAATCCTGTAGATTCCAACTTAAAAACATAGCCCGCATCCGCCCCTTTCTTACACAAGATACTAAGGAGCTTGTCCATGCTCTAGTAATTTCCCGCATAGATTATTGTAACCCTCTCCTGATTGGTCTTCCCAAAAGCCGTATTGTCCCGCTACAGGCTGTAATGAATGCTGCCGTCAGACTGATTTTCCTCTCTAGTCAGTCCTCACACCCCTCACCCCTCTGTCAGTCCTTACATTGGCTTCCTGTATGCTATAGGAGTCAATTCAAGGTACTAACTCACACCTATAAAGCACTGAACAATTCTAGCCCCTCATATCTCTTCACAGATCCATAGGTATGCCCCTTCTCTGTCTCTCCGCTCTGCCTGCGAGATTCTCCTGTCCGCTGCTCACACCCGTACGGCCAACTCACGCTTGCAGGACTTCTTGTGGGCGGCTCCCTGCCTTTGGAATAGCCTGCCTACCGCCATCTGACTCTCCCATAGTCTTCAATCGTTTAAGAAGTGCCCTAAACCCATCTCTTCAGGAAAGCTTATGGCCTCACAGAGTAAACTCTACCTTACATACCTGTCGCTTGCTCTTTCCTAAAGGGCAGCACTCTACTCTCTCCTCCAGCTCTGCTTCACTCCCACCTTATTTGATTGCTAATGTGTTTTATACCCCACCTCCTATAGAATGTAAGCTCGTTTGAGCAGGGTTCTCTTCAACCTATCGTTCCTGTAAGTTTTCTTGTAATTGTCCTATTTATAGTTAAATCGTTCCTCTCATATTATTGTAAAGAGCTACGGAATCTGTTGGGGGCTTGACAACTTTGACTGGAATCTAGGAGCCAGCTAAAAAAGTTAGGAGACAGGTTTTTCAATGCCAAAAAACAAGGGACACTGTAGCCACCAGAACCACTACCGTTTAATGTAGTTGTTCTGAAGTCTATATCCTGTCCCTGAACGCTTTTTAATGTAAACACTGACTTTTCAGAGGAAAAGCAATGTTTACATTGCTGCCTGGTTACACCTCTAATGACACTCAGACGGCCTATAGAAGTGTTTTCCAGGTCAGTGCTTCACACTGTGCAGCACCTACGTTAATGTTCCCTTATTGAGATGCATTGATTCAATGCATGTCTAGGAGGAGAAGTTGATTGGTGCAGTGGCACGGTGCAGGCGCAGTAGTCTCCCAATGCTTTCCTATTGGGAAGAATTGGATTGGCTGAGATCGTCAAGATTGATGATCTCAGCCATGGAGGTGGGGCCAGATGCGACATCACCAGCACGGCGTGGGGAAAAAAGGTGAGTAAATACACCTTTCCCATGGGATTTGGAAACAGGTCACTTAAACACACACACACACACAAATATTACTTTTTTTTTATTTTAAATCCACCCAGCCTCCCTACCTTTGGTAGAGCTGGCGTGAATCAGCTTTCCCTGGGGTCGAGTGGGGCTGCAGCCATCTCCCTGCTCCGCTCCCTCTCGAGTGACATCATAACCCGGCTCCCGGCATCACTGGAGGGCACGTGAGGGAGCAGAGCAGGGAGATTACAGCTCCCTCGCCACCACCCCTATTCAGCCCCCCAGCCAGCCTCTCTCCCTCAGCTCTCCATGAGCCGCCCGCCTCCCATTACCCAGCCGCCTGCCTCCCTTGTTTAGCTTTCCAGAAGATAGAATGCTGGCTGTCCACCTACCTCGGCCCTCCGTGAGCTGCTCGCGTGTGCTCTAATCCAGCTGGTCACTTCGGAGGCTAAACAGGCTCACAAATCCCAGGCGCCAGGACAAATTTCCAGGGATTGGCCGAGCCCCGTTTTATTCCATAGTGAGAAAGATCCTGTTTAAGATTTTAGACACCAGGTATTGATAAATGCACACACCCTTTAATGTTTGACTTGGAAACTACTAGTAAAGTAGGTTAAACCAATATTTTGAAAGATTTCAAAATATATGTGATCCCAACAGGAAATAGTGATTGGGAAATACACTTACTGAATACTTTACTCTTTACCAGAGATGCCCAGTCCTGACAGCCCACAATGATGATACAGAGAAAAAGATCTGCCTCACTCCACACCAGGGGTAGCAGACAGTCATGGGATGAGGGCAGCAGCTGAGCACTCAATCTATCACTGCCAACAATCCCTGGTATAAATTAATAATGTTGGGATACAGCATAACGCCTCCTTTACCATATTGGAACTGGGGGCTGGGCTGTAGGGTCCATGTGTCAATCAAAGAAGGCAAACACAGTTACACACCACAAACAATGTTTGCAGGATCTCACCAACCTTTCTGGCTGGTCAGTGATCATAATCTGGAGTCCTCAGACCAGGACTAGGCCTTATTACAAAAGCAGATTCCTCAAAACTAAAGGCTCTGATGCTTCCCACCTTATTGGTTCAAAGGTAACTGTACCAAATCAATAGGATTGAGTTTGAAACCATAACATAGATATGGATTTAGGGGTCATATTAACCCTATCAAAATAGTTCATCACAATGAAGTTGTTATGGTTTGAGGACTGCTCAGGTGCCATCTTACTTACAGTGCTTGGTTTGCCCTCAATATGTTGGCTTGAATGATTGACAGGTGGCCAGGAACATCAGACAATCTTTTACTGCTGGGAATGCCCCTTTTGGGATTTGCTAGTGACATAATTCAGGACATCAATGTCTGTGGGATTTATATTACATGATTTGTTCCCGGGGATATTGTATCAACCTATTTAGCTGGACAGGTAGACACTCTGTTTCATGTTCAAAGAGCAGAACTTACAGTAGTGATTGGCAGGAAGCCATGGGAGGCACTTACTTCGACCTTAGACCTAAATAAAACGGGGTGAATTTCTACATTTAAATCTTATTTTTTATAGTCCTTATACACCACATTTAGGGAATAAGTAAACAAAAGATAGAAAATACTGGGACATGATAGTTCTCCTTTAAGGTTCTAATTTTGGTGGCAGCCATTTAAATAAACAGTGACTCTTTTTTATATTTACATTTAATTGTTTGTGTTTTTCATTTCAGCTTTCAAAACACAAGAGGCTTCCTCTTCTGAAGGCACAAAGAAAAAGAAAATCACAGAAAAACAATAATAAACGAGTTTGCCAAAAAGAGCTCCGATGTTTGATACATTATTATTAGCCACGCTGAAGACTCACTAACTCTTACCCAGAGCAGAATATGTTGATGAGATGACCTTATGGAACTGACCACAGTACAATGTCCGCATTAGATCAGGTGTGCGTGTTTTGTGTTGAGATGATCACACATGTTTAGGTCTGTTAATCCATTTATGACCAGAATTATCTTACTTGCAGTGAGAATTTCTCCCTTAAATGGACACTCCAGGCACCCAGACCCCTTCTGCCCATTGGAGTGGTCTGGGTGCCAACACCCTTAACCCTGCAACTGTAAATATTGCAGTTTTCATAAACTGCAATATTTACATTGCAGGGTTAGCTCCACCTCTAGTGGCTGTCTACTAGACAGCCACTAGAGGGCACTTCCGGGTTTATAGCACAGATTTTCTGTGCTATTGCGTCGCTTGACGTCCTCATGCTGTGTGAGGACCTCCAGCGTCCCTGAAATCATCATAGGAAAGCATTAAAAGCATTTTTCAATGCTTTCCTATGGGGAGGTCTAATGCGCGTGCGCAATAGGTCTTCCACGAGGGACATCGGCGCTGGATACAGTTAAGTCACTGAAATGGTTTTAACCCCTTCAGCAACATGGGATGGGGGGTGGGAGGGAGAGGGGACCTGCAGTGCCAGGAAAACGGTTTGTTTTCCTGGCACTGTAGTGTCCCTTTAATTCCACAGATAGCAATTAAAATGGATTCAAACATCACTTTCAAGCACAAGGGTAAATGGGGTAACAGGGATTATATTTACTGAGCAATTCTCAAGAAGGAGTCAGCAGCAGCATTCTGCGGGTTTCCATGGGGACTGCACCACTTTGATTACTTGCCATGGAGATCAGACCTTCATAAAGAGCCCTCACTGAGTTTCCACTAGCCTCTGACAATGCTATACAGAGTTCTGCAAATGAAGTCCTGTACTACACGTCTGCAAATAGGAAGCTTACATAGGGCTTGGCATTATACTAGCTGACAGATTCCTGCTAAATGAACCATGGAAATCCACAATTTCACTCTATATGGGGGAAATGCAGCATTCAGCTACGTAGACGAGAATGTTCTCCATCTTCATGATGTATAGGGAAAGCACGGCTTTTCAATAGGTAATTAAAAGACAGATGAAATCCTGGCATGAGCCTCAGTGAAGCATAGGGAAAAAACATGTTTATTATTGAGATTTTACCTCTTCAGACCTCTCCTGGGGCGTATTTACTAAACATTAAACATCAAAACCTTAAACTAGACAAGTTGTGAGTGTAGAAAAAAAGGTCTCCACAAATTTAAAGGGACTCTATAGGCACCAATGCCAATTTATCTCAATGAAGTGGCCTGGCTGTCATCTCCCTGTCTAGTTTTCCTTGCCACTGAAAATATTGCCATTTTTGCAGGGTTTCCCACGCAACCCTCGCAAATCGGGGGTACAAATTAAGGGCTTTCAGCCAAATGTTTGCTATGTAAAACACATTCAGATATTCAAAAAAGGCCAATTCAATTATTTTAGCTGTATGTGCGCAGCCATTCAAGTGCTGTTAACCCTATATTACACCCAAACCATAAACCCTGTCTATTCTGCTACAGTTTAATTACCGCTACTTTGAAATATATTTAGAAAGACATTGTCTTTTCAGAAGAATTTTATCAGCTGTAGAAAATGGCATTTAGGATATATCCAATTCTTAAAAAGGGTAACTAACTTTTTTGTTATTTACACCATTCAAAAAGCCCATTGAAAATCACCTATACAACATCATCCCAATCCAGTTTGGGCCTGGCACAGCCAAGGCACACAAGGAGCCAATACAGACTGTTCCTCTAGGTTTTCTCTGGTCTCCATCTTGCTGAAGCAGCAAAGCCATGCCTCTCTCTGCATTGTGGCTGATGTGACAAGGATGCAAAGGTGTGGTTGACGATGTCGGCATAAGTAGAATGTCCCTGCCAATACGCTGTATCCATGCTGTGGGATCCAAACGATACAGCTTTCAAGAAAGAGCCGGCAGTGGTGGTAAAGTGGTTACTAATATTGCCCCCCTTAGACTAAGAATTACCCTCCAGGCTTTGCTTCCATTATTTCAGGAATTCCCAAGTGGACAGAACTTGGGATATATTATCCACATTTCTGTGTGTTTTTCCAGTGTTTATTATACTGGTGTGTTTCCATTAAATTGGAAGAGGAAGTTTGACAAAGCTGGATGAGCTCCTAGTGAAGTATGGTATGGATCTATACAGCTAGCAGGAAGTGTGTATTATCTGTATTAGTCACACCTCCAGTGGGGGCGGGGCTATGGGAAGTGCAACAAAGCTGGATGAGCTCCTAGTGAAGTATGGTATGGATCTATCCGGCTAGCAGGAAGTGTGTATTATCTGTATTAGTCACACCTCCAGTGGGGGCGGGGCTATGGGAAGTGCCAGGCACTATAACCAATTGAATGCAATTGTTAAAGTGCCTACAGTACCCCACTAAATACAAAGCTCTGCACATTTTATCGCAAGGCTCTTAAAACATCTAAAATGCAGCCATCAGAATAAAAAGACGTTTTACTACCAATTGCCTTATCAGTTCAAAGAAGAAAAGCAAAATGTATTGAGATTTAAATTTGATTTTTTTTCCTGATACAATATTAATTTCTGCAAGAACGTTTCTTTAGGCAAGGTACATATCCATGTATCAATACATCCTACATATACTTAATTTAGAAACTTTCACATGTGCATTCGGTTTTATTACCCAGCAAACACTTGTCCTGACCAGTTTCACATCCTTATTCCATTAATATGTATATATTAAGAAATGGTGCAATAAGCAGATATATAAGGAGGTTTAGGAGAGTGAAACAAATAAGAATTGATGAAGGTAGACTGACACCCATTCTAAAAACATACATATATCACCATTTCTGAAACATCAAAATTCATGAATTCCCCATTATATGCCTCCACCTTCAATCAGCATTGGGAAGGGGAAACTAGAGTGGCAGTCCACAGATCCCCAGATAGGGGGCGCTCAGTCTGCCCAATGCTGGCAGTCTCACGTCCCACTCAATCTCTTCATCCCTCTGAGAGTTTACTCTTGAGAAGAGCAGATAAAAGCCTGGCAGGGGATAACATTTAGCAACCAGCAAACATGTTTGTTTATCACTAATGATATTTGCATAATTAATTTGTCAACATCATGATACATAAATATTAATACTAGGTTCCTTAAATTCTCTCATTAGTGAAGCCATGAACTACAGCTCTATCTGCCAGCAGGTATTGCTTGCCTTCTATCTGCTACATGAGGTCAGGCTGGCAAAGCACCATGGGAGTTGTACTCCAATGAGAGCACAGTGCTAGCTTTCTGATTGCCTTGCCCTATCCCCATTGATTTAAGAAGTTAAATGAGTAATGCAACATTTCCCACCGTTTTACACTGGGGAACAATAAAACAGAGCAGCTGGCTGTCCAAAGGAGTGCTGGAAGGGCCACATCGAAAACTATGATCAACAATAATCAATATTAACTGGACAAATACCGGTCAATCCGAGAAATCATGGTCAAGGCTGTGGCCATCGAGGATCGGACCAAGGCTTTATTTAACACACAACACATCAAATTAAACGGACAGGAATCCAAAGTTCCATGTCAAATTTAGGTCAAAATAGCTCAACTAAAGTTATCGCTCACTTGGAGAATTTTTTTTACATTTTGGAATAGAATTAGAATTTCACATCAATTCCTGACAATTCGTGCTTTAATGAATAATCCTAAATGAAATTCAAGTCTTAAGGCTGGCAACACGCAAACACAGAATGCACTGGCAGGAGTAGTAGGATTAACCCCTTAAGGACCAAACTTCTGTAATAAAAGGGAATCATGACATGTCACACATGTCATGTGTCCTTAGGGGATTAAAATGAGCACGTTGGCCGTACGGCTAACAGGCTATCCCTACAGCTCACTAGAGCACTCACCATGCACTTAAAGGGAATCCTTACCTCACTTATTTTTGTTTTTTCTTTTTAGTTGAATATGTAATCTTTTTATTTGGCGCAGGATCAGAGCAGGCATATCGATATAGGGCCATTATTTGAAGTGGTAGCCCTAGCATAGAACACCCACCAAGGTGTTTCAAGGAGTTTGCAGGGAACCAGAATAGTGTGTCTTTAGTAGCATTATCCTTCAGACTACATCAACTACTGCTTATAGGCTACGACTCCTATGGTCTTACATATGCAGGAGGAGAATTTGATGTATGCTCTCCATTGTTCCCTCTATTTACCTGCTAACCCATCTTAGATGGGTCAAAGGAATTTATTTAATTTTATTTGCATTTCTGTTTCTTGGCCGATTGCATGAACAGGGCGTTTTTTGTTTATTGTTCCAATACTAAGAACGACTATGTATTGCCATGTAACTGTTATTGAGTCAGTCTCCTAGAATGCATATAGGGATTGTACGCACTGTTATTCAGAGTGCACTGAGACAATTGTATCATTTCGGCAATATAGTCAATAAAGTTTGTTTTGTTATTATACATTGTTGCACTGTTTAACTAGTTATTGTGCTCTTTCCCGATACTTATTATCTCCCTGCTCCATATAAGCTTATAGGTATATGATTTTTGTCTAAACGGTGTGTTCGTCACATTGATACCAGTCGGTTGGGAGTACTCCTTAAAGGGGAACTACCCAATTAGAGTTTTCTTTTGCATTTACAATATCCGGGTTCAAGCAGTGGTGTATCCTGGTTTTGTGCTGCCCTAGGCAGGACAAAACTCAGGCGCCCCCCTCCCACCCACGCCACCCTCCCCACCCTCACCCAACCCTCCCCCCCACCCGCGCCACCCCCACCGAACCCTTCCCCCGTCCCGCCTTCTAAATACACACACACACACATTCACTGACAAATACGCATACACTAGGTAACAGAAACACACTCACTAGCAGACACACACACAGTCTAACAGACACACACACAGTCTAACAGACACACACTTACAGACACACACACTGACATACACACACACTAACACACACACACACACAGACCCACACACATACAGACATACACACACAGACATACAGACATACACACACACACACACATACAGACATACAGACATACACACACACACTAACAGACACACACACAGACCCACTAACAGACATACACACACTTACAGACATACACTTACAGACATACACACACACACACACTAACAGACATACACACACACACTAACAGACATACACAGACATACAAACACACTCAATCACTCACATATTTAATACATTTTTTTTTTTTTTTAATTTAACCCCCCCCAGCCTCCTTACCTTTGGGAAAGCTGGGGGGGGGATATCTGTCTCCCTGGTGGTCCAGTGGCTGCTGGGAAGTGCGGGTAGGTGGGTGGGCGGCCGGCGAGGGAGCACTTCCTCTGAGCTGTCTGCTCAGCTCCCTCGCGCGCCGCACAGTGATGCTGGGAGGCGGAGCCGGAATATGACGTCATATTCCGGCTCCCAGCCTCACTCTGCGGCGCGCGAGGGAGCTGAGCAGACCGCTCAGAGGAAGTGCTCCCTCGCCGGCCGCCCACCCACCTACCCGCACTTCCCAGCAGCCCGCCGGCCGCCCAGCATGCCTTGTTAGCCGCAAGGCTAACAAGGCATTTGCCCTGGGCATTTGGGGGCGGCTTTTTTTGCCGCCCCCTGAAAAATGCCGCCCAAGGCAAATGCCTTGTTTGCCTCGCGGCAAATACACCCCTGGGTTCAAGCCCATACTAGGTGGAACTGGTACCACCACCCTGACCTATTTCCCTAGACATTGATCCATCTGATGCCAATCTTAGCCATCCTGGAATAGAGCAACTAGACTTGCATCTGCCCTCTTCAAACTGTCCGTCACCTGGCTGTACCTGTCTAAAAGGACGTGTTAACCATTATGTAAAATGTTTGATTAGTAATAAAAGTGTTTTATATATCGAGTACTTGTCTATTCCAGAGTCCATAAAATACTTAGGAGAAGCATTGCACAGGCATCATGGCAACGATAAGTCCAAATAATGTTTTATCATCTATTTCTGTAAAGCAAGAGAAAACAGATGCTGAATAAAGGCTGTTCGGTAATCTATTCTTGGAATTAATTGGAATAAGGAATGACAAATGGACTCGATTTGGCAGGACAGTGTCTGTGTTTCAGTATGGAGGCAGCCATCTCTGAATTACATCACATAAATATGATGTCAGCAGCCAGTTGGAGTCTGTAATTTGCTGAGTGGCTCCCCGCATTCCACTGAGAAGGGAACAGGACAAAAACTCTTCAAACTTTCTGATCATGCCCAGTTCCCAAAATGCCCAAGACGATAATTTTATAAAAACTGAAAGGCCAACATAAGGCGTCGAACATATTGGCACGGGGTATGGTGGTTTACAAACTACGTCTGATGGCAGAGTTACTTTAAAAACAAACTAAATATCTTTTCAGGAACTACATTTAGATGACATTATTAGAAAGTGCTGCTTTGTCTTTTTTGGATACCAGGTGACCTTTAATTAATTGTAAAAGCAGCTCCAGCTTACAAAACTGTTAATACAAGATGTGGACCGTTTGTATATTAAGTTTCTGTGTAAAAACAAAAAACATAAAAAAAAACCTATACAAAAAAATAAATAGAAAGTATCCACAGAGAATAGAATATAAAAGTAAACAGATCGTGGCACCATAGCTTGCCCTACTGATGGAGAAGATTGCCTTTAAAACATATGACAGGAATGCTCATCAGAAAGAATATGTGGCCGTAATATATGCCGAAATTACCATTTATAAGCATTAGTGAAAGTTTAACGAGTGTTTAATAAAGTGTCATAAGATCTGCGAACAGGGGATTCTAATTAAAGATGGTGAGCTGTTAATTAGAAGTAGGAATCTGACACACACACACCCGGGAAGATTTGGTATGAATTACTAGCGTGGGTCAGGGCACTGCGGGTTTAGTTCTAATGCTTTCACAGATAGAATCTGCATAGAAACATTATTTATCTCCTCGCAGATCACTGGACACACTTCACGATGGCAATAATGGGAGCAAACACAGATTGTCATGGTATATGTAGGTTTTCATGGACACAGATTGTCATGGTATAGGTAGGTTTTCATGGACACAGATTGTCATGGTATAGGTAGGTTTTCATGGACACAGATTGTCATGGTATAGCTAGGTGGTCATGGACAGAGATTGTCATGGTATATGTAGGTTTTCATGGACACAGATTGTCATGGTATAGGTAGGTTTTCATGGACAGAGATTGTCATGGTATAGCTAGGTGGTCATGGACAGAGATTGTCATGGTATAGCTAGGTGGTCATGGACAGAGATTGTCATGGTATAGCTAGGTGGTCATGGACAGAGATTGTCATGGTATAGCTAGGTGGTCATGGACACAGATTGTCATGGTATAGCTAGGTTGTAAGATTGTCATGGTAGGTAGGTTCCCAGGTTCTCATTATGAATGGGCAGATATTTATCGTATTGGGGAGAATTTGTAGATTTCCAGGGTAAATGGGGAGTTATTTAATTATTTATATATATATTTTTTCATGGTGGTCATTTTAAGTGAACTTTTTATATTCAATATAACTCCACAATATCCCTTTTATGTTCATATACTGGGTATTATCAATTCTTACTACAAAGAAACAGAATTGCCGGCGGAAAACAAAGGGTTTGATTTTAACAGGCAGCCTTTAGAAAAATTGCAGCAATGTAAATAGGAAGTGATTTTTTCCATTTAATCTAAAATACTTATTTTTCAGCGTAATGTGACATGATTGCATACAAGGGTAATTGAGCAAATGACACCAATAATTCAGGGCAAGCCGAATAAAACCACTAAAATGGAGCATTGGGAAATGGAGTCAGAGCAGCCTCCTCATCACTGTACTAAACTGGGCTCACCCGGGACTGTAATGGTAACAGTGTCTGTTAACAGAGCCTCCGTGGGGCAGTGAACACAGCTCTGTACACTGTAATGGCAAAATAATGATGACCAGGTCTCCATAGACTCTCTCTACAAGGGGCAGAACATTCCTAGATCTGCATAATGATATCCAATTAATGAACTAAGTCTCACAGCAGATAACTGGGTCATTAACTGGAAATGTCACTATGTTTCACACAAAACTAAATATATTCAATGCAAACAAGTCATAGCCCAGCCAGGTATACATACAGATAACCTTTCAAATGGCCAGAGGAGAAACGCTTTAATTAAAGGGATGTGGATGTGGAAGTGAGGGATGTGGCTATTGAGTGTGGCAGGAGGTGTGAACAGGAGGTGGGGCTATTCTAACATACCTTATGGGGTAGTTTGAACAAGCAACCTGCTAAAATGGACCCAGCATAAAAATTCACAGTTTGTAAAGAAACAGGAATGTACCTCTTCAATGTCCACATCAGGGCTGGGCTGGTCCACCGGAATACCGGGAAATCTTCCGGTGGGATGCGGCACCTGTGGATGGGGCAGACAGCCCAAATCATCAGGCTACTGTAATTTAAAGTATTTGACATAAGCTGGCACGGTGTATGAGGGGTGAAGAGGGAGGTATGGGCTGGTGCGGCCACAATTAGGTTGCATTCTGTCATAATAAATCTGCCTGCGGCTTGAAGTTGGAGTGCCTGTGAGTTTTTTCTTCTTGGATTACTGTACTGGGATTGCTGGTCCTGCTCTGGAGCACCCTTGGCCGTTGGGACTGAGTGCGGTTCTCATCACTTACTCTGCACAATTAGGCTGCTGTCAGCCGGAGGGAGACCAGTCTCCCTGCCCAATTTACATCAATTTCGGCTGCATGACCCAACCTCGCATGCATGCCCTGCCCCCTCATTCATGCCCCACATGCAAGCCCTGCCCTCCTGCAAGGAAGCTCCACCCCCACACAAGTTGCTGACCTCGCTGGAAGCAAGAGGCCACAAAATTGCAACTTCACCTGTCAGTGCCAGGTAAGGTTGTGTGCCTGCTAGTGAGAGAGCTTGTGTGTGTGTGCTAGTGAGAGCTTGTGTGTGTGTGTGTGTGTGTGGCTGCTAGTGGGGAAGCTTGTCTGTAATGAGCGTGTGTGTGTGTGTGTCACTGTGTCAGTGAGCTTGTCTGTAGTGAGCGTGTCAGTGAGCATGTGTGAGTCAGTGAGCTTTACTTTACTGAGCATGTGTGTGTCAGTGAGCTTTTCTTTAGTGAGCATGTGTGTGTCAGTGAGCTTTTCTGTAGGGAGCAAAACACAGAAAAAAATGTTTTTACTACAATCATATATTATATATAATAAATATTACATTTATAGCAGAGATTGGTGGTGAAATGGCTTACATAAAGTGTAAATAGCCTGTAATGTCTACTCCATATAAATATATACTTTGTGTGACAAACTGCCAACTTCTAAAATTGTTTCCCTTAAATTTTATTTTACTCATATTTTGTGACCTGTAAATTGCAAAATATTGTATACATATTATGTACTCTATACATCAAGACACGTATTTAT